>NC_132883.1:21361455-21633955 GCF_030463535.1 Salminus brasiliensis | reverse complement strand
TCTTACAGTTTCAAAATAACAAAAAAAATGAAAAGGGACAGAAGCAACAGTTTGTGTGTCCTGCAAAGTGTGTAGCTAGTAACATCCCTATGGTGAGAAATACATGTAAAAATATTACAATATTATTTGTATTATGTATAAATGTAATGTTATTATGTAAATGCTTTTTGCATATTCACAGTAACCAGGGCTGCCCAGATATTTGCATGCCGGTGTATCACCACTAAATCTCTAATGCAGTACTCTATAACCTTATACCTCTTGTATCAGTATCATGAAAAATCCTAGATTCAGACTGTAGCAGTTATGGTTTGTGGTTGCATTGAGATTTATTTTGGTTAAAGTCATAAATTAAATTGTGAATATGTAACATATTACAAACAGATCTTTTCTGGTTTATTTATGTATTTTATTTATTATGTATTTTTAATGTTGAAAGCTGTCATTTTGGGTGGTCTAGGAACAAAACGTGGTTGGCCAGTGATAAAAAACAAAAAAATCATACTGCTCTCACTTTCATTGGCTAGTCTGATCACATTGCCTACCATTTGAGTACAAGTTCTATCAGTTAGTATTTTAAGCATTTATGTTTTCAGTTTGTTAATTTTGTGATGACCAAGTTAATAATGATTTAAAGTTAAACTGCAAAATTAGCATTTTCATCTATGAAATATTATGATCAAATTTCTATACAGCCCAACCAGACAGAAGATTTATACATATATGTAAAAGAGTAAACTGATCAAATATTAAACAGTTTTATACACCCATTTATGGTCAAATCATCACATCAAACACATGACTTGTCATTGAACATTAAACACAGATAGTTATAATATTACTTCCTGCTCAGTTGCACAGCATTAGAAAGTTGCACATTCACGTTTGCACTTTATGCTCAACAATGCTCATCTGCACACAATGCTACATTGCACACTACTGTTACATTCTTCATTTATGTTTTATGTAAATGTAGTTTACTATTCACTGTAATGTAGTTTGCTATTCCATACCTATATATTTTAGATATATTATCTCTATATATTTCTTTCATTTTATGTTATTTGACATATTGGCATTATCTTTTACCTTTTACATGCTTTTATATTATATATCATATATATCTCTTGCTTAATGTGAACAGGCAGTTATCAAAGCATTTCACTTCTAGTTGTACAGTGTATGACTATGTTTGTGACAAAAGAACTTTTATTTGGTTTGATTTGAAACCATGTACAACCCTGTAAAATGAAGTCTAATGTGTAGAGTGTGATTGCAGTAAGATCAATAGAATGTAGCATTGTGATTTGTGCTGGTGTAGATGGAGGTGAGAGGACACTTTGTGGACTTTGTCAGCCATAACGCTCGCGCTGCAAGTAAGACTGCACTGAAACGCTCTCAGTCCCTACAGGACCTGCGCAACAAGCAGCCACCAAGTGCGGTCAAGGGCCGTGTGCCACAGTAGTGAGTAATGATATCAAACTTCTACCCTTATGAGTGTCAGTGATTGTTCAGGGGTCATTTTTTTTCTTTTTTTCTTCTTTCTCCTTCTTTCCCCCACTTAAGTCTGGAGGAAAGAAAGCAGCAGTGGCGAAGGGAGGCAGAAGAGAGAAGAAAGAATACTCCTGACCCGTCTGTACCTGCTGGACACACTCAGATGTCAGAAAGAGAGAAGCAGGAAACTCTGAAATCACTCAAAGAAAGTATGCTTTTTTCACAAAACTATTCATTTGCATCTAGGCCTGTCACGACTAGAAAACTGACAAGCTGAATCACCAGTGATTAAATGAATAATAATAAATAATATTATATTTAACCCGCCCACTCACTAGGACTCCCCTCTATCACTTGCAAAGCTCCCGACACTAGGAGGGTGAGGACAAGTCAGCCACTGCCTATTTTTGAACCGCTGCCAGTGCAGCATCACAAGGCAGCCATCGTGCTCAAAGGAAAGTGTTGGCTCTCCAGCTATGATACATTAGCCAACATATGCCTGTGCCAACCAGCGTCGCAATGGAAGCAATAAGGGGGAAACTGCGGCATCTAACCACCCAGAGAGAGCATGACCAGTTGTGCTTTCTCAGGGTCCAGCTACTGATACACCCTTTTAAGTGCATTTTCATTCTCTCAAACTAATTAAGACTCCTAGTGCTTCCCCCAATTCGCAAGCCAACTTCCCACTTCTTTTCTAACTGCCGCTAATGCTGGGGAATGAACAGGCAATCCCCTGATGAGAGGGCCTGCTCTCAATCAATAAACGTATTTTTAGAGATCTCCTAGTGTAATATTTTACTGTTAAGTATTCTGTCATTTTTATTGTTCTGTTGTTTGTTTATTTTTTCAAAACTCTTATTGGACATCAATAAGATAATCATCAAAATGATCTGTAGCATGCTGGAATGCTAATATAATCGATAGCGACAGTCCAAGTTACAATACATGATCATATACAACAGATTCCTGCTGACTAAACCCAAAAGTCTTGGACAAAGTAAAGAAACCTCTCTCTCTCTCTCTCTCTCTCTCTCTCTCTCTCTTTATGTCTGTGTAGCACACAGGTCTCTAGTGAGTGAGCTGCTCTCTCTCCCAGTCAGAGCTGACACAGTGAGTGTGCGATCACGTCGCGCAGAGATCGACCGACGTCTCTCTGAAGTGGAGGAGGCCATCAAGATATTCTCTCGTGACAAAGTCTACGTGAAAAATGACTCCTAGCCATCACTCGTCTAACCACACTTAGTGTTCATTACCTTTCCGTCACAGACCTGGAGCTGACGGCACATTTCGGTTCACAGATCTGAATTCATCACAAGTTCATATAGTCATCCACACTAAAGACCATTTGAATGTATAATAGGATTTCTGAAATAATTGAATAACATTTGGAGACTTGAAGACTGAAGGTAAAAGACTGTGTGTGAACATAATGAACATTTCAGTCATTCGGTTTAAGGGGTCTGTTCATTGTTAGCGAACATCAGAACAAAAATACATCTGTATTTTGAGTTACAATGGGTTGACAAAATGATGAGAGGCTCATAGTATGTTTTTTTCATGATCTTATATACGTATTGTTGCTGAGAAAAGTCATTTTAAGGAATGCAGATTTAAATGTGTATGTGTTTAATCTAAATGTACAATTCATGTAATATCTGGAACTTGGATTTGTTTGTTTTTTTCATTAAGTGGCTTCAACAACAAATGTTTCAATATGATAATAATCTGTCATTTTCCTACATTAGTGTGCCTTTTGTCATGGAATTAGTAGAATTAGAGGAGGTGGATTTAAAAGAAAATAAAAAATGTAATTCAATTCAAAGTCAATATTTCATTCATACTGAAGACTAGTTTGGACATTATTGTATTATTGAGTTTAAATGCTATCATAGTGGTCAGTGAAGAAAGTTTGAACATGGCCTTAATACAGTCTGTATAGTACAATGACAGTGTGGGTTGATAAAACTGCTGATAATAATATTAATAATTATAATAATAATGACAACAACAATAATAATAATATAATTATTATTATTATATGTTATTATTAGTAGCAGTATTGTATATTATTATTATTATTATTATTATTATATCAGTTGATTAATAAATCTTTTAGATGATCGTGAAGCTGCAGCTCTCCCCGTACGAGTCCACGACGTCCGTGACGTAATGACGTATGTGTGCGAGTGGGCTCTCTGGCCAGATCATAGATCACAGCCAGGAGCTTTGTCTTCATCCTCTCACCATCAACTGACTGGCTTTACTGACATAAAGTAAAGACCACCACGGAGATAAACATAACCCATAACCCGAGAGATAAAAATGAGTAAGCGGAAAGCGCCACAGGAGACTCTAAACGAGGGGATCACAGATTTCCTCATCGGTAAGCCTTTTCCCTGACAGTGAGCTGGAAGAGTTAGCACTAGCTTAGCAAAGCCAGTGTTCCAGTGTTAGCAAGGTAGCTAGCTGACTGATGCAGTGTCCTGGCTGTGATCGGTCATTTCTGTGACTTTGCTGACTTGCCCATACTGTCTCGCATACCCTGTACTCTCACCACTCGAGAATAGTGACTTTTAATGTCCCCTCCTGTCGCAAGAACAGCTGCAGTTTAGCTCATGTGACCGTTAGCCGGCTAACTGCCCGGCTAACTGCCCGGCTAACTGAGGACTCTTGCTCTTAGCTAGCCAGCAAGCTAACATTAGTTCATGAAAGAAGAAAGAAAAGTCTACCAGGTCACTGTTTTGTAGCGTGTACTTGTAAATGTAACTTAACTACATTGAATTATATGGATTAAATGGTCATAGACCCAAACACAGTTCAAATCCACTGTAAAAGAGAGTCGCTGAGATCTGCTGAGGGTTTAAAGCCCCCTCCATTGAGTCCTGCTCAGCTGCTCAGACGTGGAGCTAGTGCTATATGTGTTTGTTTGATTGACATTATTTTATGAATGTTTCTCTTAATCCACTCTCCTAAACTGACACTTTTTCCCTTTTTCTGTTTTTTATTTATTTTTTATTTTTTAGAATTGGCCAATTATGAAAGAAATGTCAACAGAGCCATCCATAAATACAATGCCTACAGGTAAAGCAGTGGGATTACTTAATCAGAGCATATCTGCTTTTGGTGCCGCTTTGTGTTTGTGATTCATGCTCAGTGCTTTCTCTTTAGGAAAGCCGCCTCTGTGATTGCTAAATACCCGCAAAAAATCAAAAGTGGCACAGAAGCAAAAAAGCTGGTAAATACACATTCACTCTCCTTCCTTTCATTACATGTTGGTGAGCAAGGCCCTTTACCCTCTCTGCTCCCCGGGCGCTGGAGTTGGCTGCCCACCGCTCTGGGTGTGTGTGTGTACTCACAGCCCCTAACACGTGTGTGAGTGTGTGTGTTCACTACCAGATGGGTTAAATGCGGAGGACACATTTCGCTGTACAGTGTACACTGTACAGTGACAAATACGTGCACCTTTACCTTTACCTTTACCTAGAAAATAAGAATCTGAGTAATATCATGTTTTTCTTGTATGCCTCCTTCAGGATGGAGTTGGTGCGAAGATCGCTGAGAAAATAGATGAGTTTTTAAGCACAGGAAAACTTCGTAAACTGGAAAAGGTAAAAGGTCTTGTAATGAGTAATGTTAATTCTGGTAATAACTGTATTTGAGAGGACAAGAACATAAAAGACATGTATTGTCATAATTACGCCAGTCTTTGTAGGCAATTTATAGTCTTAAACAAAGGTTTGGGCAAGTTTTGTCTAAGATCTGCAAATGAAAGTAGTCAATGCCCACAAGGCAGTGGACGACTATGAGAAGACAGCCAAGCATTTCAGCTTGGGTTTTCTACAGTGCAGAATATTGTTAGTAAATGGCAGTTCTAGTGAACCGGTCAAGATGAGATCTGGTATGCTAAGAAAACTCTTTGGGGGGCGTTACACAGTTTCACTGTGTAGCGTTGCTTGCGCAAACACAATCTTTGTGAAAGAGTTATATGAAGGAAACCTTAGCTGTGGAGTTTTCTCAAGCTATGTATTGGAAAACAGTGCTGTGGACTAATGGTCAAAATTGAAAACTATAACTCTAGACTTTTACCCATTTGCGAGCTGTAATTTCTGCCAAAGGGGGTGTTACTAAGTCCTGACTCAGTAAGGAGCCCAAACTCTTGCACAGGCAGCACCAACAACAACTGCTGTGAAAGACACCGTAACTGTGCATGAGAGTTAGCTTGTATTCATTAGCGTCTTTTATGCAGCAAATAGCAGAAAACACTTCTGTAAAACTTACAATGGGATTACATGAATCCTCTGCAGATTCGCAGTGATGACACCAGCTCATCTATCAACTTTTTAACCAGAGTGACTGGAATCGGGTATGTTCATTTTGCTTTACCTTACAATTCTATCTCTTATTTGTGTAATCTCTAAATGCACTAATGCCTTGCTGATCCTTTCTTGTTAGGCCAGCTGCTGCTAGAAAGTTCTATGAGGAAGGAGTTAAAACTTTGGAAGGTTTGTTTTCCCATCTTTTTCTTTTTTTTTCTGTTGTATATGTTTTAGTCACAGCTTTTATTGTCTTTCATCAATCTCCTCTTCAGATCTGAAGAAAATTGAGCACAAGCTGAACCACCACCAGCAAATTGGTCTAAAGTAAGTGTGTGCATATGTCTATAATAAGCTTTCATTTGAATGTTATTTTGCAATAAAATTGTTGTTTGTATGCAAATGTAATGTTTCTTTTTGCTGCTCATTTGTATTGAGTAAAAAAAAAACCAATATAAAAATACAATAGTTAAAATGTTATGTTGTTTTTTCTCACCATCCCTAAAGATACTTTGAAGAATTTGAAAAGAGGATTCCCCGCTCAGAGATGCAGAAAATGGAGGTGAGATAATATTCCTGAGTAGTGCTGGCAGTGACATTATGTAGCCCGGGGTTGTTAAGTCTTATACCTGGTAATCTGCCACTCTGCAGAGTTCAGCTCCGACTCAAAATCTACCATGAAATCTGTGTGTGTTGGATCTGAACTCTTGAAATAACAGTAGATCTCCATGACCAGGATAGGGCACCCCTAATATAATCTGACCAAGTTAATGTAGTAATGTATTTGCATGTTGTTTTGCGTGTTGCAGTCTCTGATATTGCAAGAGCTTGAGCAGTTGGACCCAGAGTACATTGGCACCATCTGTGGCAGCTACCGACGAGGTTTGCTTAATTATAATGTTACATAAATAAGTTGTTTTCTAATAAATTATTTATGAATCGTTAATATGCTGCGTAATTACTAGCTAACAGCTGGACAACAGTGTAAAAAATACAGCCTCTCCATAGTAGGTGTATAAAGACAGTGTGTTGAATATAATCTTTGTCATCTTCAGGAGCAGACTCGAGTGGTGATATTGATATCTTGCTAACCCACCCAGACTTTACTTCCCAATCTGAGAAACAAGTAAGCACTTGTTGAGGCAATAATCATGTGAAACTGCATTCTTTCAGTAATCAAATGTCTGTAGGTCTGTAAAAGAAGATGGTGCTGCCTGTATTGTTGGATGCACTGCAGTAGTTTCTGAGCGAGCATGCACACACATTCAGAATGAAGCTAACAAAAAGCTTTTCTCTGATATGTCTCCATGTCAACATTTAGGGTCATATTCTTTACATCTGAAAACTAAACTAAACAACGGCATTGCAAAATCATGTTGAACAGAGAATCATGTTAACAAAGGTATAGTTTGGGGAAAAAATTTAATTGGCATGATCTATTAAGTCGATCAGGCAAGACATGCTTGGCATCTGACCAGTGCTGCTTTACTTTAAAATAGGAGAGTCTAGGCTAACACTGCTAACAGACACAGGGTTTAGACTGACATAATCTCATCTTGGTAAATGCCTGGCAGACTCCATCTATAGAAAATGTAGAAATGTAAATAAGTAAAAAGATCAACCAAAAATGCAAATAGGAGCAGAAGCAGTGAGTCATAGTGTTTCTTACTGTTTTGTTTAGTGTGTGAAGCAAATGAAGATCTTGATGTGTTTGGAGCAGATTGAGAAGTATTTAGTGGTTTTGGGTTTGGTGTTGAGATCTGATTGGTGAGCAGTTTAAGTCCAGTGTGTATTAGCAATGTTAACATCTACAGCTCTAAACTATAGAAGCAAACTTCAGGTATCTAACATGTCTGGGCTAATAGACTGCACCTGGAGCAAGTGATGAATCACATTTGTTTAAACCATAAACCACCATTTTTATTATTATTATTCATTTTTTAGCCTTGCCTTGACCAGTGCAGGAAAATGCAAATGTCCGTTTGCACTGAAATTTTACCGTTTACTCATTCTTTTTTCTAGCCACGACTGCTACATGCAGTGGTGGAGCACCTGGAGTCTATTGGCTTTATTACTGATACCCTATCCAAAGGAGAAACTAAGTTTATGGTAAGAGCTCTTCCATTTCCGTTTCCCTTTCTTTATCTTGACCTGCCTGGCATGCTCTCTAATTGTAATGTCCTTTACAATCCTTAGGGTGTATGTCAGCTGCACAAAGAAGAGGAGGATGACAATGAGAATGATCATCGCCGTATTGATATCAGGTGCGCAGTAATAGCAGAGACACTCTTTAATCTGCCTTTGTTCTGTTCACACTCTCCTAATGTAGAAAAAAAAGATTTTACCACAGCTGTGAGTGGTTTATTGCATATCATTTTAATGGCAATAAACAGCTCTTTCACCAAGCGATGTAGTTTAGTACCAGAAGGTTATGGTTGCCTTTTAAGATAACTCTCAAAGATCTTACATACAGCGCAATGGTTTTACAACTGCATTAATAAATAGCTGATACGTGTATGACACACATACCACAGGTTTGAACATGCAAACAGGCAAATTAGCTTCTAGACACAGAACTACCTGTTTTCTGAGTCTGCCTGTACTGAGTGTTGTGGATAATTGTCTCTTTACAGGCTAATTCCCAAGGATCAGTATTATTGTGGTGTGCTGTACTTCACTGGGAGTGACATATTCAATAAGAATATGAGGACCCACGCTCTGGAGAAGGGCTTTACCCTGAATGAGTACACTATCCGTCCACTAGGGGTCACTGGTAAGATATGAACAACTGTTTGTGTTTCTGTTTGTTCTGTTGGTACCATAAAATGCATTTATTCAGTATTGTAGATTATCTGATGCCTACGTAAAAGGTATGCAAGTTTGGTTACTGCAGAAAAAAGGATATACACACACATTTTACAGCTAGAATGAAAAAACGTGAGTTCTCTTTCTAGGCTCATGAATATTTTAATAACTGCACCAACTGGCTGGTTTACAGTGAGGCACCAAGATGGCTCAGAATTAGGCAACAAGAATATTGTAATTTTTCCTGCCAGCTCGATTTTTGCTCAATATCTTGTTAGTTGGTTGAATGGCCTCATCTGGAATTCTGCTAGGCTGGAGTTAGCTTTTAGTCTAGCATACATGCTCGCTCCTTCCCATGCTTCCTGGCTTTCGTACCAATTTCAACATCCCTTCCCCAGAAAATGCACTCAGGCAAAGGCATGGTCATGAGACCTGACTCTCGTTGCATCCAGAATCCACATTCTGTTCTCCAGTATCTATTCTGGTGGGGATATGCAGCTAACAAGTGTTTACTGATGCACACCCTGGGAAAACTGACAACAGAAGTAACAAAATCCCAGATTTTGCCGCTGCTTGTTAACATTCCAACATCTTGGACTAGGGGGGTCATAACTTTTACAAAACTGAATGGGAAATCTGTTCGTTTTTACAGTGCTATTGTGGTTATTTGGGATTTGTGTTTGAAGGAGGACACAACAGTGCTTGGGATTCATGCTTTGTCACTTCATTGTACCAAATTCTCATTAATCAGCTCTGGGAAGGAAAATGCAGGCTTCCCTTTATTTGGCACCTTAAAACTAAATGTTCCTAATACTACAAGCTGAGCTTTGCTTGTTCTAATGTTGTTGATTTTAGTTCTGCATGATAGTGTCACTTCATTTTAGTGCTTTTAAATTTACCACCCTTCTTACTCAGAAAATGAGTTAGTCAGAGCGCATTAAATCATGCACACTTGCATGCACATGCAAACAGGGGCAAGATTCACACTTCACAGTCTTTTTTCTTTAGTTAGTTAGTTAGCATTTTTGTTTTTTAGGCCAGATGTACATGAAAGTTCCTGCTATTTGTTCCTAAAGTGACCATCTCAGGTTTCAAAGTAAGTTACAAACCTTTTCAATATGAATAACAGAGACTATGTTCTGTGTTGTAGGTATGCCTGGAGAGCCCTTGCTGGTGGACAGTGAAAAGGACATCTTTGACTACATCCATATGAGATACAAAGAACCAAAGGACCGCAGCCAGTGAAAAAGAATTACAGTCTAGAGAGGCGTCAATAAACAGTGAATACGCAGGTGCTCAGTCTTGTCTTCAGGGCTATATTATGTGTGTATGAGTGAGTAGTTCAGTTATAGGTTACAAATGTTTTTCATAAGCAGGAGAATTTAGGATAGAGTGGTATGTTGTGTTTTGAGTGAGTATCATCAACAGTAGCTGAGAGTCAGATTGTATAATTTTAAACATGTATAACTAAAATCATGAGGATACTGATTATTATGACAGAAAAACTGAATCAGAAGAGACTGAATGCAAAAAAAAAATATAGACAATGCTTGTGAGTGTCATTTACATGTTAATGAGGGTGGTGCTTTTATTTGTTTTAATTTCTTCAGATTTTTGTTGGGGATATTTCAAAGGAAGGTTTTATGTTATTTAAAATGTTTGTTATTTTTATTGAGGTTTCTTTATCATGTATACAAAATGGAAGCCAAACAAAAAACCTGTTACAGGATTTTTAGGGTAGTTTTTATTGTTTTGGAGTGTTTCTATGCTCTAATATTTGGTATTGATGAGTGGTTTGTTCGACATGAATTTGCTGTGCTGAAGAAATGATTAAACACAAGCATAATTGACCATGTTTTTATAAGCACTGTCATTGATGAGCCTGCTAATATGTAACTGAAAAAGGAAGTCAGGATGATCGGCATGTTTTATGGTGCCGTAAACTGGAAGTTGTATATTAAGGACATTGTCTGTTTAAGGACGTGAAGAGCTGAGCATTATTATAAAATAGACTGTAAATCATTTTCAGGTCAGATAAATCTAAACATTAAGATAAATCCAATATCATATTCCTACAGTTGACAAAAATGTGTAAAAATGGTCTGTTCCAGTTAGAAATGCTGAGAATATTTGAACATACAACCAAGCAGTTCAGTTATAGTCTATATATGCGGTGTAGAAATAACCTTTTTTTAATACGCAATAGATACACTTGGGGTTTAGCAGTGTTCTAAATTACTTTTTTTTTTTTAACCCAATTGGCCCATATTTTTGTATTTGTGATTGTATGAATGCTAACACTGACTGACTGCTTCATGGGATGTCTACTGGAACTATGTTTTGTGGAATTCATGAATACGAAAATGTGTAATAGTAATGTAATAGAAATGTAATAGTGGTGCTTCTTGTGGCAGAGTACTAAACCCTAGTCTTACGCTAACAGATAGACCTTTGTTTTATTTAGTATAATTTTAGTGTGGGTTCAGGCATTTAATGCAAGAAAATGGTGTAACTGCACACAAGCATCTGTTAAGCCCAGCGGTTGTGTTCATGCCAGCTTACTCCAATGCTCCCAGGTTCTGTGCAATTCCAATTCTCCACCAGGAATAAAAGGCTGCACGTTCTCAGCATGGCAGTGGCAGTCACATGGTCATGGCATCAGGCACAGAACAATAGCCACCCAGTGGTTTTCAAATCCAGTCCGGCATGAAATTTGGGAAGCACAACTTGACAGAACACCGTCCCAACAGGTCTAGGATCACTTAAAATGATTCCGTGTCTGGCAGAGAATCTTGGCTGAGTGTCGATGGGTGGTGAACATGTGTAAAGAAAGCACTGTTGTCTGATTGACTCGTACCAACGCCACACACAGCACAACATGTCAGTCTCCTCACTGTGCTGAGAATGATCCTCCACTCAGGTCATAGCTGGACAGTGGTTGTCCTGTGGTGGTCTGATCCCACTGATGGATGCTGTGCCCAGACTGCGGAGGAAGTTGTTCCTTTAGATGACGTGATAAACGTTCTGAAAATGTAACAGAATGGTGTGAGACGGCTCTGAAGGAAAAGTTACAAGATACAAAAATACAGATGAACTTTGTATTTGTTTAGTGTTTATCAGTCATTTCTACACCTGCAATGTCTGAGCAGTCCTGTGTGACTGCAGGTGCAATCATGACAATAAATAACTGTATAAATAGATGCCAGAGCTGAACCGTTTTGTTTGCTCTTAAAAGTGTGTGTGACAGTTTGATTGTCTATACGGCGACTTCTCTTAGGTTTAGTTCGACCTTTGTGCCACAACAACTTGTATTTGGACCGTGAAAAGAATTTCCTCCATGGATAATAAACTAAACTCACTAACTGGAAAACTGAATCTGAGTGTACTCTGTGCCTAAGTACTTACATTCAATTCAGTTCAATTCAACTCTGCTATTATACTAATACAGGCTTGTACAGTACAACCAAGCACAGTTAGGTTAAGTCTCCGCTGCAGAATAGGTAGGACATACAAAAGTTTAAGGACAATAGGAAAAAATATGATGGAGCATAGACAATAAGCACAAAAATGTACAAATATTAAAAAGGTTACTGCACTAACAGTAAATGGAATGTGTAAATGTAAATGAGGAGTAAACAGGCAGTTCAGGAGGTTCATATATGAATATATGACAGCAGTGATGATCAGTGTGACTATTCTTCATTAAGTCTCATACTGTATAGAAGGAGTCGGCGAATCAGTGCTGGACTAACTAAACTTCTGATCCTGATGTTTCTCTGAGAGTCGATCTTCACAATTAAACACACTACAAGCTACAAAGTGGGGGAAATTATTCCTGTCTCAACTTCCCTACTTTTCCTCCCTCCCTCCGCTTCACGCCTGAACACCCCGCCACATTAGACACACACTCATCTGGAGCTATTTCTAAAAACAGTCGGTTTATGTGGCAGTTTATTCTATCAAATAAATCAATTGATAGAATCTAAATATATTGAGTCTAAATAAGACTAAATATAATTAAGATTTTTTAATAAATGAGATCAGATCAAAGTTAGCAACGTAACGCTAGTGCTGGCTATGCTAGAATCTCCCATCTCAATATTGTAATCTACCGTAGAGCACACAGGTGAAATTTACATTTATAAAAAAAATCAAACTTAAATTTTTGTCCAAACAAGTCCTGGATTAGTCTCTTACTCGTTTATTTATTTATTTTTATTTTATTGATCCCTCAGTTTGATACTAGGGTGGTTTTCCGACATTTTTGCAGTAATGATAACGTCATCAATTAAGCGTTTGTTTTTGACATTCTCGCCCGTTGTCATGGATACAGTGAAAGCGTCTCGACCGCAAAGCATTATGGTTTGAAATAAAATGCTGGCGTAAACTGTGGAGAGAACGCTGGAATTCTGGCCAATGGCGAGACCGTGAAGGCAAGCGGTAGCCAATAGCACACAAGACTGAGCACAACGAGTCGTCGGTAACACACCCACATTACTTTCAGTCAACCACTTAGCGGGAGTTCAGCAGAGGCGGTTAGAGCAATTCATTACCCTTCTCGTTGTGTGGACTCGGGGATATCAGGTAAATAAATGCCTTTGTGAATTGTATATGATATGTGAGGTCGGTTTGCCTAATGCCTAAGATATATATAAATCTATATATGTATTTTTTAAAATTAGGAGTCACGTCTTTGCAACTTGGTTCAGCCGCACTTGAGATATTTTTGCGTTTCTTGACGCAACTAACGTTAGCTAGCTAACATTGACCTTTTAACACAGGAGTACATCATGCCGCTATTCATATCAAATATATAATGCTGCCTAGTGATGATAGTATGTGGTCAGAAATGAGCTAGCTAGCTAATAGCCAACAGTTACACAAAAAAAAAAAAAAAAAAAAAAATATATATATATATATATGTATATATATATATATATATATATATATATATATATATATATATAGACACACGTTGGGGCATTTCCTTTAGTAGACCAGGTAAGGGCCTCATAACGATGCCCATACGACACAGATCTAATACATCTTACTGCTGTTCGATTGCCTTTCATATTTTTGCATATTAATGATAAAAATAAAAATGAATTTGAGAAAAAAAATGACCAACAATGTCCAGATTCAGCGCCATCATTATATCATTAAACAGTGGAGCTGCAGGCAGAGCAGTGATGTCTCTTGATACACGAGGGAGTAGGTCAGCAATAGAATCTCGACGAGGTGGCCATAGCAACGACAGCGCGAATAGTGTGGACTTAGTGCTGATGGGATCGTTATGCAATAACGATGGAAGAAAAGGCTCTCCAGCAGCCATGTGCTGACATTATGTAACCGCCTCTTGCTGGGGAAGCTGTGATTTTTCTGTAAGAGCATTGTTTAGGGGAGAACATGTTGGGTTACGGATGCGATTTTTCGCCTTTGCGTGTTGTGTGTGAAAATCTGCTGTGATCCTTTGGTTCCGTGTTGGCACACCGCACAGCGCAGTGAAGCTCCACCAGATCAGCTTCGACTTTCTTCAGTAGCGACTGAGAGATGCTCTTTTAGTTATCTCCTTCTGAGTAGTCGGACTGTGCAGTAAGCTCTATTTCGTGGCCTTTCTGAAAAGAAAGCTGAGGTAGCTATATGGCAATGCGTTCTCCAAATGTCTCTTAAATGATTTCTGCGAGAAGAAGAGGAATCGGAAGGGTTGTCTGTATATCTTGTGAAATATCTGTAAAAAATCTCCATATATTTGCAGAGCAACCATGTCTGACAGGAAGGCAGTCATCAAAAATGCGGACATGTCCGAGGAGATGCAGCAGGATGCTGTTGAATGTGCCACCCAGGCTCTGGAGAAGTACAACATCGAGAAGGACATTGCTGCCTACATCAAAAAGGTGAGCCTTCAGTATATCTGAGGTTGGCCAGAGAGTCGCAGCTACCTGCGAGCAGAGAATAGACTTGAGGTGTGATCCAGAATTCTGTGTACTGTCAGTGAGAACTTCGGGTACAGGTTAAACTAAAAGCTTGCATCCTCTCTCTTTCTCTCTTCCACAAGGAATTTGATAAGAAGTACAACCCCACCTGGCACTGCATTGTGGGCAGGAACTTCGGCAGCTACGTAACCCACGAGACCAAGCACTTCATCTACTTCTATCTGGGCCAGGTGGCAATTCTGCTCTTCAAGTCCGGCTGAGACGGCCTCATCATCGGCTAACCGTTAAAATACTGACTGTACAGAAAGGCTGATCATTCCTGTTCTGGGACCTGCCTTCTCTTGGCTGCTTCTCCTTTTGTTCTTCTTTTTGTTTTAAGAAAATGTTTGTGAAAGATGAGGAAAAATGTATTTATTTTTGTTTTCTATACACAGGTTGAACATTTTATGTCACTTGGATTTTTTTAATTAAAGCAAAATGGTTTGGCTGTCTGGGTGGATGCAAGGATTGGTTTGTTCTGGACACCGATGTGGTGCTTAAAGCCTGAAAATGCTATATATGAACCAAGATCTTAAGAAATTCAAGATCAGTTGGTACATGTTGTTGGAAGTTGCAAGGCACCAATAAGGAGACACACACTCAGGGTTGGTTATATTACTGTTGATATGAGTATGTTGGCCTTACTGTTATACATAAACCTCTAGTGTGTCTCTTAAATAAACATTAATGTGGCTTCACCGTTTGCTGTTGTTGAGTCTTGGGGTCATTACTGACTGGCTTTGTCTTTAGTATTTTAATAACAGTCAGACCATTTTTCTTTAATATGGATGTAAACAAGAAGACCTGTGCAGGTACAGTTATGATCAGATGTTTCTACACCCTCATCACTGACATGGTAATATTGGATTTTTATTTTATTTGAACTTTTGGGGCTGAGCTTTTTAAACGTTTCTGGGGCTAAAGGAATTCCAGCATTTATCAATAATACCGACAGGTTTACCAATTAGGTCTGAAAGCAGAAGCAGGGTCAGACACCCAAACTCAATAGTACTTCTGCAAGTCCCAAAATGTCTTTGGCCAAGATCTCTCAACCTCTGTCAGTGATCATGATTGACTACAGCTGGTAGCTTCTCTGTCTTTGAGCCATTTCTCAACTGCCGATTCCCAGATTATTAGTTCCAACTTGCTTGTTTTTGGGAATTGTAGCTATTTTGCCATGGTCTAGAAGAGGATCTGAGCTGTCACCCTCAGCCGAAAGAAACGAAGTTAAGTAAGAGAATGATCTAGAACAACCCAAGACCCAGGCCTGCAATGAACTGGATGTTGTTGGAATACCACGGTCACTGTCTACAGTCAAATTAGTCTTAAATCAACACTTTAAAGCTCAACTAAAGCTCACAACTGACCACATGGGCAAAACAAAAGCCTTCCGAATAAAAAAACTGAGCGGTTCGATGAGGCAAAGATGTTTGGAAGGCGTAAAGGTGAGGCATTCAACCCCAAGAACACTGTACCGACTGTTAGGCTTGGTGGTTGTAGCAACATGTCTTGCAGCTGTCTCGGGACTGACACACTGCACACTGCAAGTAGATGGAATCATGAAGAAGGAAGACTACCTCAGAATTATTCAGCATAACCTCAAACCAACCATCAGCTAGACTTGTTGGACCCCAAATGGAATGGATAAAGCAGGCTGAAATTTAACTCATGAAAGGGCTTTCCCAAAGTCCTGACCTCAACCTTATTGAAAATATGTAGACTCTGCTAAAAAGTCAGGTCTGTGCCAAGAAATCAACAAGACTAATTTAATTCTGCCAATGAAGAGTGTTCAAGTACTCCACCATCTCAACCAATCAAAAGCAGATATGTAGCATATATATTAAATTCTTCAAACACATATAATATAACAAGTAGTTTCTGCAAATTCAACACAAAATGCCACTGTTAATGACTTAGATTTATTCAAGCCCCTCAACACCACCCCTTTAGGAGAGCACATATTTGCAAATCAGACGGGGGACGTGTGTTGGTTTTCTGTCAGAGCATCACATTAAATAGATTAATTGTTTAAACATGTTTATGTAGGGAAGTAAAACATATTAATCGCAACTACTCAAATAAAGTACAGACACTTCAGAAGTTTACGGACACTTCAAAGTATCCTACTTTTGGTGGCAACAGGCACTAAGGTTTTGGTTTGCACATTAAGGCTACTCAACGCTTTAGGTCTCCATGCCTGTACACCTGTACTGACCTAAAAGCACAAGCTGATCAAAACCAAATCAATAAGCCACAGACATCTCGGAGTTCTATTCTGTGGAGCGATGAAACAAAAACAGAGCTTTTCAGGCCTATGGATCAGCGGTATGGAGAAAGAAAGAAGCATGTGCTGAAAAGAACACCCTGCCAACGGTGAATCACAGTGGTCGACACAGTTGACCTGACTTGAACCCCATAGAAAATCTTTGGTGGGGATTTAAAGAAGGCGGTTGCAGCAGCAAACCCAGGAATATTAGTGAATGGAGACCACTGCCCATGAGGAACGACCAAAGATTCACCAGGAACACTGCCAGAAGCTGGTGTCTGGCTATACATCACATTTGCAGCAGGTCTTAACAGTAAAAGGATGTTCTACTAAGTACTAAAGACTGTAGACTGTAAAACTGCAGTCGTCATCATGTTGAATTTAGAGAAAGCACTTGTTATATTGGTTGTGTTGAGCTACTGTAGATTGTTCTTGTTCTTGGTTTATTGCAAACAGCTGAAAGGACATTTGGCTATATATATATATATATATATATATATATATATAAAACCAGAATTCTGCCAGAAGCTTAACCACTAAAGTGTCTTGCCAAGGTGCAACTTGTTAAATGACAATTAACCAAATATTAGGTGTGCTTTATGTATATGTTTGACCCGGCATGTACTGTTATTCAAACAAGGCCCCTAATAAGCCCACCAAGAGCTTATCATATATATATATCTTACATATATATATTACTTATACATATATATGTCCCTCGAATAAACTGTCCCAACATTATCACACTACCACCACCACCTTTGATGTTCTGTTATGATTATGATGAAAAGTGAAACTTTTCCAAAAGAGACATCAAGGGTGTTTTGGGGCAGATAAGCCTTTATGTTCAAAATGAGTAACAGTGTGTTTGTGTCAGTCTCTTTCTAAGAGTGGGATCATGAATGCTGACCTTATGTAAGGCGAGTGAGAACTGACGGTCCTTTGATATTCGTCTGGATTCTTTTGTGACTTCCTGAATGAATTGGCTTCCTTTAGAGATAGTTCACCACAGTTCTCTTAATTTTTAGATAATGGCTTTTATTGTGGTTTACAGGAGTGCCAACGCTTCTAACCCCTCCCAGACACACACACACACACACATACATAAACTTACAAAAAGTAAGGAAATGTGTGTGTGGTAACTGCCGCAGGCATAATCTGGACTCGTCGCTGAACATAACATTCCTTTTTCAGGTTCCAGTGCACGTGTTGCCGACACAGTGCAAACGGGCCTGACAGTGAAGGGCAGCCATGGCAGGCCTTCTGCAAACCCGATGAGACCAGAGATTTCATCTGGATCGTTTGGGCAGAGAGCCATCGGCCATATCGTCCTGCAAGCCACAAATATGTCAGCCTACGGTACCTAAGTGATGACAAGGTGAGGAAACAATCTTCTTGGAGTGTCGCCTTCTTGGGACACCCACTTTACGGCCTGTCTCTGACATTACCCGTCATATGGAACTTGGCCATCAATTAGGAGGTGGTAATAGGGCTCACTTCAAATAATGCCACAACTTGGTTTTGCGAACACCAGCTTGAAGTTGCCCTATTGCATGGGCCCTATCCAGATCAGCACCTGACTGGGAGTACCTGTATATATATATATATATATATATATATATATATATATATCAGTAATAGGGCCAGTTGTTTTTGCATTTCTTCATTAAATGAAAAAAAGATCTGAAACTGTTAACTGTGACAATCATGCAAAAACAAGAAACCAGTAAGGGCTTAGTAGTCTGGCTGGAAAATGGTAGGGTTGAATCCATGGACCCAACCTGCCTTGTTGTTGGGTCCAGTATGGACTGGTAGAGATGGTGTAACGAGGTGGAAAACGTTTTCTAGGCACATTTTGTATATGTATTAATACCAATCAATCATCAATTGGTTGGTACAACATGTTTAGTACTGTTGTTGACCATGTGCATCCCTTTATGGCCACAATTTACTTGTAATTCCTCTAATGGTTACTTGCGGCATGATAATGCTCTATGTTCAATGTTCTTCAGTGGTCTGCCCAGTCGCTGGAGCTGAGACCAATAGAGCATCAGCAGGAATTGCATAACGCAGTCATGTCCAACACCTTGTCGAATCCATGCCATGAAGAACTGAGGCTTTTTGAGAGCAGAAGGAGGCCACACCCAGGATTAGTATAGTGGGAATATTCCTTGGGAAGTGCTCAGGGGGTGTAGATCAGGGTTGGGGAGCTCCAGTCTGAAGAGGCTGCATTTCTGCACATCCTTGTGCTGTTCCTGCTCAACCACACCATGATTCTACTTACTCATTAATTGCCAGGTTTAGTAGGTGTGTTACATTTTCAGGTGTTTCAGGTTTTCAGGAGGTGTAAGAACCAGGTCAAATAACAAATTAAACTTGGAATCTTTCAGCATTTAAGCATAATTATTTCTCTATGACCTATCATAGCATTTTTTCATTCACATATTTATTTTTTATTTTTTAGTTCATGTAGTTTGTAGTTCTGAAGTTTAACCATTACTTTATTAATAAATATAAACTCTGAGTGAAAAAAAAAAAAAAAACATTAAAAATGTCTCTGTAATCGTTCACGTGATCTACGCTGTGCCTCTGCATTTCTAATAGACATTGGGTTTCCATTCAAAATCTGTCTAACAGATTCCACAGAAAGGGCCAAGCATGTCTGTAATTACACACAAAAAAAATCTATACTTCCTATATTATAATTTACAATGATAGAAATATAACTAGCTTTTTTTTTCCTGAACGGCTCATTCATGACATTAAATATTATAACACTTACCTGTATAAGAAATATATATAATTAATATAATAATAGTTATGAACTATTATTAAACTACTACAATAATATTCTGATAGTTTTAATAGATACGTTTTAATATTTTACATTTTAAATATATAAATAGTCCAATAGGTCCAGACTGCTTTTGCTCAGGTCATGGCAGGATGTTGAAATGGGAAGTCAACATGTAGAGCTATAAATTGAGCAGCACTGTCATACAGGTTTACTCATTATCCTCTATAATTAATACATTTTATATATTAATATTCAAAAAGCCTTTAAAAGTCAAGAATAATGATATGTGTATTATGTGTGTGTGTGTGTAGCCTCATTACTGGCTATTCCTGCATATTCAGCGAGTTGGGCTAACAGAAGGTAATTACTGCTAATGTACTGTAATCAGAAATCAGCTGTTCAAACGTATTTGACCCCAAAGTCAGGGTAAGATGTAGGGACTGTAGGAATTAGAGCTGTTTATTTTATCGAGTAGTGGATATAGTACCTTTTTACACCGAAGGTGTGGAGTTCAGCAGCCTGGACGCGCTTTAGCTCTTCAAGCCAAACTACGGAGACTGTGGCTGCATTTTATGTGGTCTTTCAATTCCCCACCAATTTCGCAGATTCACGATTTGCTGGTGGAGAAGTCGTGGGGTCATTTGCTTTAAATATCACATATGCTCCATCTGATCAGGGACAGATACTAGTCAACATGCTAGCTAATCATATTACGGGCAAAACGTTGTACTGTGGCAGGCATTTCAGCGTTTGTGGACAGACGTTGCGAAACAGCGCCCCCTTATGGTCACGGACTTCAGCGTAACAGCAGGCCTTTTTCAACCACCTGTGTTTGATGGCTCTGACACCAAGACCCAATGCTTGCCGATGGGACCGCGCCAAGACATTGCCTTAAAGTAAGTGATACTGAAGATTCTCCAGCGTTAAACCCCTCAGATCAGACGTCTGGGACGCTCCTCACAAAGCATTGCCATTACTGAACCTGCATGTTCCAGCCATGTAGTGATGAGCAGCCAATCTTATCCTGAATGTGCGGACCGGCTCTGAAACAGCTTGTGAAAAGCAGCCTTGCTTTACTGAATGACCAGCAATGCAATCACACACATGACTTAGAAATTACAATCACCCAACCCTGTGAACTTTCACAACATACTGTGAGAAAACCTCTTAAACAGGTACATGCCAAAAATTACTGGACAGATCCAATAAAACAGCACCATCAGAAAGATGTTTAGATTTGAGCTATATTTCAAGATGTAGGTCATACTCCATAAAAGCAAAACGTCCCAGAGCCAATGGACTTATTACACTAAACGTTATATAGCAAAGTAACAATTTGAAAACTCTTACCCAATAACTTATCTAATAAAATTACTATACATGCTGGATTAGGGTTTGAGCCAAGCTCCTAGGATCCCATCATGCGGCTTTTATTAAGCAGTCATCAACATGTGATTTTTAGAGCTCCTGTCTGATCTCATGTTAATAAGTATTTGGCAAAACACAGCTTTGGAGTTTATGAGTTGGAACAACTGTTTATTAGCATTTCTTTAGAAAATCAGTTTGTGGGGGTACACTCCATTGGACAGGAAGAATTGAGAGCGCAGGTACCCCTTCAGGTGAGGAACATTCCTAATGATGGGCAACAGCTGTGAATCCACAGCTTTCTGGTCCTCCTTCCTCTGCTCAGTCAGCTGGTACTTCTGCAGAGAACAGTTGGATTTCGGGAGAGATGTAAATACAACAAAAATCACACCCCAAGTCACTGATACTGTACAAGAGACCACAGACTACATAACCTGTTCACCAAAACACTCCTACATACTTCAGAGATCTATCAATAATGCGCTCAGGGCCTGAAATCCTCTGAAACAAGTCTTTGAAATGCATGCTTACTTCAGAAATCTAGCCAGATTAAGCACAGCACTATTTTTGGCCACATCATGAAAATTGAACTTGCCTCTTTCTCTGTGTCGAAGATCTCTCCCTCCTGGTGTTTGGGCTTCCTGAGCTTCTTCTTCTTGAAGTAAGCATCAGTCAGTGTCTTCGGGATCTTGATGCTGGAGATGTCCAGCTTGGTGGATGTGGCGATGCAGAACTTCTGATGAGCTCTGCGCAGGGGAACTCTGTTGATTGCCAGGGGGCCTGAGAAAAGGGCAATCGGGTTGGTTTATACAAAAATGAACAAAAACACCCCATCAACCCATAACCCATAAGTTATTAAACTTGAACGACCACCAGGGTAGTGCTGCACACATGAAACTTAAACTAAATTAACAGGTTGGTCTTTCAACTGCTAGATCCCAATCAGTTCTTAAGACCAACACTAAACATACCAGTGACAAGGAGGAGACCGCTAGCCAGCTGCTTGAGGAAGACCACGCGCTAGAAGAAGGAAAGGACATGCTTTAGTACATTAATAAGACGGCTTCATCATAGTAGCAAACGGGCACGCAGTCTTGAATGAACTAGCAGAAGCAGTGCAACAATTCCTTAATTTAATTACTGTTCCTTTTCCACAATTGAGGCCACAATCTTTTGAAACCTTTTTCAGGGGATAAGGAAAGAAAATGGACAAGAGTGCATGTGTGGCGATTAGGTTTTTGCATAGGTGAATCAACTGCAGATGTGGCAATGTACATTTATTTGGGGCAGGTGTCCTGCCAGAGAATTAACCCCAAAGGTAACAATTTGCCACCAGTTGACTGACTAAGGCCAACAGCAATGTGGTCTCAACCCTTTAAGGTAAGGTAAATTTAATGAGCTGGCCAGTGTGTGAATTTTTGCCATCACAAGCTGTATGCTGTATACAATTATGTAAAGCTGCTTTGTGACGACAACAGTTGTAAAAAGCACTATACAAATAAATTTGACTTGACTTATTCACAAAACCAGTAAAGTTGTGACAGTCAAGTCAGGATTTGAGTATACTGGAGCTGGCCTTTACATTTATAAATATCAGTCAGGTTTCTGCATGCATTTACAGAACGGTAAGACTGTACCTTGCCACGGTGGCGCCCAGTGAGCATGATGAGCACAGTTCCAGGGGTGATGGAAGAGCGAATCTTCCTCCTGTGCTGGCTGAAAGGCTTGATACCGTGACTCCGCAGCTTACGGGGAGGATCTTCCGTAGGGTAGTAACGGGGCTGTAGAAAGGGTATTATAAGAGGGAGCTCTATAGTACATCAATACAAAAAGCAAATCCCAGAATTGCACCACTTACCATCTTGCGCAGTCTGACAACACGGGTGCCTCCATTTTTGTCTCCACCAACAGTTTTGACCGCTGTGGTGGGGGTCTTCTCCTTCAGCTTCTTCTCAATCTAAAAGGCAAACATTCACCACAATTTGAGACAGAGGTTCATAAGCAGCTCACCTTAGAATTCTCCCCACTCTCTCCTCAAGGTCTTAACCCCTTAAAATCATCATCATCATCATGGAAACATGGCAGCAACAGTACTGAGAGCCAGGCTTGTGTTACTTCTGACGACACACTTACCTTAGTTTCGGGTGCCTTGGTCTTTCTCTTGTACATGGCCCGCCGGGCAAACATGGCAGAGCGAGAGAAGCGGCCGATACCCCTGGCCAAGACGGGGTTACGGCTACAATGCCGCTTACGGGCAACCTTCTTCTTATCGCCCTCAGCCATCTGAAACAAAGTTAAGGATCAATCAGAGCCAGAATACTAAGCAGAAGCAAAATAATAATAATAATAATAATAATAATTAAAAATAAGGTACAGACTGTCCTGTGCTACAAGGCTAGGACATTAACCTCAACATGGCACACAGCTTGATCACTTAGTTAGGACCATACTGAGGGAAGATCAAGTAGTGTCAAACTTGCTTTTACAAGCTATACAATAAATAGCATCCTGAAAGACCAACGACCCTCCTGCTGTTTCTAAAAGTACACAAGGCTTCCCAGCAGCACGGTTACCACCTGCGCACAAGGTGGTACAACTCTGAAAATGCCTGAACACAGCTTTCCATAGAGATTTAAATGAATAACAGGAGCAGGATACATTAGGCAATATACTGTACATTTCGCTGGGAGAATTTAAGCAAATATAAACAATAAAAAAAAATGCAGTTAACCTGATCGCTCTCGCTCTCTCTCTCTGGCTAACAAACGTGACTGAACGTAGCATAGCCCCCTAGCTAGCCACAACACTACCGACACCGCATACCCTCAATACGCCTCAGAAACTCGTGCTAACTCAACTATGACTTCAAATATAACACCCCAAACTCTCCAGTGGCTCAACGACCCTCCAAAGTAGTATTCAACGCAAGAGTTTTAACGCTGAAGGAAAAACGTGCTGACAGCAGAAGGGTAGCTAACAGTCATCCAGGACTACGGGCCCGGTTTCAGAAGCTAGATTAAGAGCGACAAAAACACACTTAAGACACACCATCTTCATAGTTTTTAGTGTTAATAATGCCACAATACATTCACATAAGCCCTAAAACTAAAATGCTGCCTCGTTCAAGCAGATGATTGCAGATTACATTGGGAGAACATCGACATGGAAAGCACAATTACCTTCAGCTAGAAAAAAAGACCGACATCCGGGCCTTTGACGTATATATACCCGTGACGTATACCAGAGGACGTGTAGCGGGGAGAAGCACCAGTGGGGAACGTCTTCCTGGTTGGTCAGACACTAGAGGGCGCTCCCGAGCGAGTCCAAGATGAATGGCTTAATATGGCGCATTTGAGCAAAATCATAGTTTATTTGCACACAAAAATGTACATTTCCTCAACGCAGCACCGCAGAATTTTATATTTAAAATTATAACTGGAACTAGAAGACTCCAAAAACTCCCGCGTCAGCTCGCCAACCAGTCAGCACTCAGTCAGTAGCAGTAATGCTAGCGGCTCTAGTGCCCAAAATCTGTTTGCTGTATAAAAATGGAAATATAAAGGTATGTTTTCTTTGTTTTTTTTAGTAAAATTCTTCCTTTTACTTTCCAAAATTAAAGGAACATCCTGATCAAAAGATTAGATCATATTTTAACATTTAGTTTTAGCTCTTTAGCTCCATTCACCCCCATTCATTGGGGACTCCCTCGCGGGCTCCCTCTGCCGTTTGCGGTCATTTTTCTGACACAGCGGGGGGGGATAGGAAGTGGACAGGATCGCCATAAAACCCGCTCTGGCGTGACGGATCCTTTTCTTCTGGGGTGTTGCGGAGGCTCGTTCCGCCAGGAGACGGAGTGAGACTGCCGCCTATCGCCTCGCACCCTCACTGACACACGGCACTTTTAACAGATACGAGTACTCGTTAAACTTGCTAAAAAAAAAATTAAAAAAAAAAAATTAAAAAAGACGTGGATAAAAGCAAATTCACTGTTGAAAGAAACTTCAGAAAAAGATGCAAACCAAAAAAAAAAGAACACCACACTTACTTAGTTATGTTTTTTGGCTGCTTTTTTACTGCATCAGGCAAAGTGTGTCCTGAATCTGTGCAGGACACAATGACATCTCAAGACTATCAAGGCATTCTGGAGGAAAACGTACTGCCCAGTGTCAGGACTTGGGGCCTGCAACAGGATAATGACCCAAAATGCACAGCTAAAAGGACCCAGGAATGACCAAGAGAAAAATGATGGACTATTGTGAAGTGGCCTTATGTGAGCCCTTATCTGATCTGACCAATAAACAGCTTGAGAAAGAGCTAAAACATGCAGTCTGGAGAAGACCCTTCAACCCTGAGACAGCTGGAGCAGTTTGCTCAGTAATCGTGGGCCAATCTGGTTTGCAGTAATTGCCTCTAAACCAAAAAATATATATATATATTTAAAACTTTTGCTGTATTAATTAAAATTTTCTGTTATTAAAACATCTAAAGCAAAGTGTTATTAACATGAGTTTCACACATCCCCAGTCACAACATCCGTTACAGTACATGACTCACAATGTAGTTATGACCTTATTATATAATATGTCAGTGTAAGATATGTGTAGAGCATTGTACTGTTACCAGGCAAAGGAAGCAAGTCAGGCACTTTACTCTGTCCAGAACATAGAGTGAACTGCTGTTTGTCCGGACACCTAAGCTCTGTTTGGTGTAGGTCTTCCTCAAACTAATGGAAGTCACTAAATCTACCAAAACCACATGACTTCTTAAATGTGTGAAGGGCAAATTAGGTTCCATATCTGTGGGTGACTGCATGCCTGCTAAAGTGGCATGAAGATGTTTTTAACAATTCAACATTTCACCTTTTGTCATTCACAGCATTTATTTAATCCCACCATGTGCTACTGGATGTTTTTCTACTACACCGTCACGCTCAGTCAGTCATTGTGTAACGTTTCTATTGATTTATTTATCCATTTATCTGGAAATGTAACTCCATGTAGCGGACAGCTGCCACGCACTCACAATATGTATATGCAAAAGTGAAAATGGCACAGGGATATAAGGTTTTTGCATGATGATACAGCATTCTGTGACCCGCCATATCCACACCGATTGTTTTTTTCCCTTACAAAAAATATATATGGAGTGGTACAGAGTGTTGATTTAACATTGTCTTCATATCAATTTTTACAATTTGTGCACACTTAATCAAAATGCGAAAAAAGCAAAATGGTAAAACAAGCCATTTTTGAGGGCTTCCCACCCAGCAACAGTCACAATCAAAGGAGTCATTGTATAATCTACATTCGCTACAAAACAGTTTCCTTACTGTCTTGCGAGGACACTGTGCTGTTTTAAAGCCACAGTCAGGTAATTCCCTGAAATTTCTAAGCTACGTAATGTTCAGTTCTTGAAATGTACATGGCAAAAAAGCTCTAGATGCTCTGTTTGTTTCATTGTCTGTAAATAATACAGCAAAAAAAAAAATACAAATCTGTCATGAGGAGAGACTGAGATTATATGCAAACACTTTTTATCAGCCCAGACTGCAGCTTCAAAACATGCCCACATGCAGATTCCTGAGACATTTTATTAAGGAGCAAGAGTTCTGTTTTCTATGCATGTGTGTGTATTTATTGATTTATTTGATGATTTGATGAGGAGTGTTCTTTAACCGTGGTGACTGCTCAGCCCAGGAACATATGCATGTTCCTCTTCCTGCTCATTGTGTGTTCTCCAGGATTATCGCGATGCCTTGTCCACCTCCAATACAGGCAGAGCCCACAGCATACTTGCCTCCACGGCGTCTAAAAATGGAGCATGATATTTTATTAAAAGGAATTCTTTAAAAGCACCTAACTACAGCACACTATCTGTTCAATATAGAGAGCGTCTTTACCTAAGCTCGTGCACCAAGTGTGCAATGATTCTGGTTCCAGATGCCCCTAGTGGGTGACCGAGTGCAATGGCCCCTCCGTTAACGTTACTCTTTGCTGGGTCCAGTTCCAAAGCTTTAGCGACTGATAAATACTGGGGAGCAAATGCTTCGTTCACCTGAAAAAAAAGAGAAAAAAAAGAAAGCTTAAATATCTAAAATATGTTCAGGGCTTGTGCAGAATAAAGCCACAGTCACAAGAGCAGACATATACCTCTACTAGGTCCATATCTTTCAACGTGAGACCTGCTTTCTTCAGAGCTGTTGTTATAGCAGGCACAGGACCTGTGTTGGGGGGATACATGATTTAAATAAATGTAAATAAAAATGTGTAAGTTGTAAGTGACTGAACACACTAATGCATAACTCACCAATGCCCATTATACTGGGATCACAGCCAGAGATGTGATAGGCGACGACCCTGGCCAAAGGGGCGAGCTTGTACTGCTTAACAGCATCCTCACTGGCTATAACCACAGCTCCAGCACCATCTGACACACCCTGTAGGAGACAGTTGTTAACGAGAGAGAGAAAGACCATTGTGATGAACTTTCATATATAATACTGTGCAAAAGTCAGGAACCACCCTTTCAATAATTTTATTTTCAGTCAAAAAGGCCATTTTGATAGTATGCTATAACAACAGCTCCATGCCTATTAGACTGGAGCGGAGGAAGGGGGGTGGGGCTCTTTGTGGTCCATCTCCCATAATTGAATTACCATGTTATAACTCCACTTTGTTATTTTTTCGCCAGCATCAGTGAACGAAATAGCAAAGACATGTAACAGAAAATTACCATTTTTACAGCTCCCATGCTTTTTAGAAGCTTCCATGCTTTCCACACCTCCAAAGTTCAATCTTTGAGGTTGGAACTTTGCATTTAATTAATTTGTATGGTAACAGTAAGGATGCACTTAATTTTCCACACACACTGCTTCTGAATAATGACAGTGCAATTTAACATATGGTGGTGTTCACCTGAGGTTGTATTTACCTTTTAAGACCTGATTAAGACCAAATGTTGTTGCTTTTTTGTCCTGATACTTATCTACTTATATCAATTTTATAACTTTATATATACAGTGAGTCCAAGAAGTATTTGATCCCTTGCTGATTTTCTTTGTTTGCCCACTAATAAAGACACTAGCCTTCTGCACTTTTAATGGTAGATATATTCTAACATGGAGAGACAGAATATCAAGACAAAAATCCAGAATATAATTTTAAAGAATATATTTTAATTAATTTGTATTTCAATGAGGAAAATAAGTATTTGATCCCTCTTGCCAAACACACTCAATACTTAGTGGCAAAGCCTTTGTTTGCAAGCACAGCGGTGAGACGTTTGTTGTAGTTAACCACAAGTTTAGCACACACACCAGGGGGAATTTTGGCCCACTCTTCTTTGCAGATCCTCTCTAAATCATGAAGGTTGGTGGGCTGTCGCTTGGCAACTCTGACCTTCAGCTCCCTCCATAGATTTTCGATCGGATTGAGGTCTGGCGACTGGCTGGGCCACTCCATGACCTTAATGTGATTTTTCTTGAGCCAATCCTTTGTTGCCTTTGCTGTATGTTTAGGGTCGTTATCATGTTGGAAGACCCAACCACGGCCCATTTTCAGATCCCTGGCAGAGGGGAGGAGGTTGTCCCTCAGGATTGTGCGGTACATGGCTCCATCCATCTTCCCAGTGATGCGGTGAAGTAGCCCTGTACCCTTGGCAGAGAAACACCCCCAAAACATTATGCTTCCACCTCCATGCTTGACGGTGGGCACAGTGTTCTTGGGGTCATAGGCAGCATTTTTCTTCCTCCACACATGGCGGGTGGAGTTGAGGCCAAAAAGTTCAATTTTGGTCTCGTCTGACCACAAAACCTTCTCCCAATAACTTGGTTCATCTTTCAAATGATCATTGGCATACTTGAGGCGCGCCTCCACATGTGCTCTCTTCAGCAGGGGTACCTTTCGGGCACTGCAGGATGTGAATCCATTGTTGCGCAAAGTGTTGCCAATTGTTTCCTTGCAAACTGTGGTCCCAGCTGCCTTCAGGTCATTTGCTAACTCCTGCCGAGTGGTTGCAGGACGATTTCTGACTGTTCTCAGCATCATTGCCACCCCACGAGGCGAAATCTTCTTTGGAGCACCGGGCCGAGGTCTGTTGATTGTCATGTTATACTCTTTAAACTTTCTGATAATTGCACCAATAGTTGTTACTTTCACATCCAACACCTTACTAATCTTTTTGTAGCCCATTCCAGCTTTGTGAAGGTCAACAATTCTGACTCTGAGGTCCTGTGACAGCTCTTTGGTTTTACCCATGTTGGAGACTTGAAATCTGTGTGATCTGTCTGATTCTGTGGACAGGTGTTTTTCACACAAGTGATTAGTGAGAACAGGTGGCTTCAGGTCAGGTAACAAGTTGATTGGGAGTGTCTAACTGGTCTGTAAAAGCCAGAACTGCTAATGAATACTAAGGGATCAAATACTTATTTCACTCCATGAAATACAAATCAATTAATATATATTCCTTAGATTTATTTTCTGGATTTTCTTTTTAATATTCTGTCTCTCCATGTAAGAATACATCTACCATTAAAAGTATAGAATGATCATGTCTTTATTAGTGGGCCAACGAAGAAAATCAGCAAGGGATCAAATACTTCTTGGACTCACTGTATATATATATATATATATATATATATATATATATATATATATATATATATATATATATATATATATATATATATATATAAACAAACACACAAAGACATTTTTACCAGTCTAGGTTTAGGCATGTGGGTCTGGGAAAGGCTTTTAAAGTGACAGTCTCTCTTGTGGTCATATGTACTAATCTGGTTTGTAAATAATAAATTGTGAAACATTTAAAATGTTGTGGTACCCACCGAAGCGTTGGCCGCAGTGACTGTGCCCCCCTTTTTGAAGACGGGTGGTAACTTAGCCATCTGCTCCAGTGTAGTTTGTGGACGAGGGTGTTCATCATGCGTCATGGACACCTTGCCTTTCTTGCCCTTGACTTCAATAGGTGCAATTTCAGCATTGTAGTAGCCAGCCTCATGAGCTGAGGGTGAAAGCAGGTTTGTTTAAAAAAGACCAGATATTGAGGAAGGCATCCACCATTAGAATCATGTCAACTGACCTGCTTTCCACCTCTGCTGTGTCTGATAGGCGTACTGGTCGCAGTCCTCTCGTGTGATCTGGTACTTTTCAGCCAGGTTTTCTGCTGTGATGCCCATTGGAGTCTTTATGTGAAGGTCGGTGAGCCCTGCCCACAGAGTGTCCTCAAGCTAACGTGTACAGAGCAAAGTATAAATAGATGTTAGAGGAGTCATTCTTTAAAACTCCTTAAAATATTTTTTATTTAATTGCATTTGGTTATGAATTGTGCCTTAATAAAATGTACCAATATAAATTATTTGTTAAACATTACTTGTTCTTGAAAGTTAACTTGCAAAACAATAGATTAATCAAAACAGTAAACATACCTTCAAGTCAACTCCAAACTTAGTGCCAAATCGGATGTTGCGTGCAGCATATGGGGCTTGGCTCATACTCTCTGACCCTCCACAAAGTACAATCTCTGACTCTTTAAGGCAGATCTCCTACAAAACACATACACACACAGGTACTTTTAGCACAAGCCATGAAACAGTCATTCATCCATTTATAAAAGTGTACCAGGTGGTTTTAATAAAGTGGCCAGTGAGTGGGGGTTCAAATAGCTTACTTACTGCAGCTTTTGAAACACCTGATCACAAGATTCAAATTTGCAGTCTTAAGACTAATCTGATGATACTCAATTGTATGTTTGCATTGCTAGAAAAATCCGGACACTAGTAACAGGTTAATGTCAACTGTTTTTTGTCAAATTTTGTCAAAATCTACCAAAGTCATCTTTATATAACAAAATTACTCTTGGATACTAAAATCTAGAGAGAACTGCTTTGTGAGTAACTACTCCTCCTAGCTTTATACACAAAATCTGAAGTACAGAACCAAGATTTAGTTTGAGACTCTGAATTATTATTAAGTAGCTTTTAATTACTCGAGTAAGGCAGTCTAAACCCAATTTATATTTTTAAAACCATTTGGAAACTTTCTTTAATTTCACTTTCTTTTGTTTCATTAAATGAATCTATTTTGTCTTCGTTTATTTGAATTATATTATTTTTTATTCATTAAACTGCATTTTCTTTTATTGCTGTCCCCAAACAGCATCATAGCTGTCAGTATATTAGGTCACTGTTTTACAGTCTTCACAACAAAACAACACAATGATATCAGTTAATAGAAGAGTGCATCATGTGAGCTGTCTTGGGCATTTTCTAAAGCTTGGCTGAGACGATTTGATCAGTAGGTGTGCTCTTACATGAGCCCCATTAATGATGGACTGGAAGCCTGATCCACAGAGGCGGTTTACAGTCAGCGCAGGCACTGGTATCGGCACCCCGCTCCTTAGGCCCACATGGCGCGCAATATAGGCAGCGTCTGCAGAGCTCTGTAAGAGATACAATAAAAGCGCACACATGAAACTATAGATGCATACTCCACCGTACTGCACTCCATGGGATCCAGAAGAATGTCTGAAGATACACAGTCAGTCACTCACCTGCATGACATTACCCACAATGACACTACTGACTAGCTCGGGAGCAACATTGCCGGCAGCGAGGGCAGCTTTGGCAGCATGCTCAGCCAAGTCTGTGGCAGTGTGGTCTTTAAGAGCACCACCGTACGTGCCAAAGGGAGTCCTCTTAGCTGACACGATGAACACACCTACACGAGAAGAATGAGAGAATGACAATACATATACATGAGCCATTTCTATGAAGCCAAGGTTATAAACCCCAGTACTGGTAAAAAGGTAAAGGTAAAGGTGCACGTATTTGTCACTGTACAGTGTGGACTGTACAGCGAAATGTGTCCTCCGCATTTAACCCATCTGGTAGTGAACACACTCACACACACACACACATGTGTTAGGGGCAGTGAGTACACACACACACACCCAGAGCGGTGGGCAGCCAACTCCAGCGCCCGGGGAGCAGAGAGGGTAAAGGGCCTTGCTCAAGGGCCCAACAGTGGCAGCTTGCCGCAGAAATCAAAGAAAGGACAACACTAAACTGTTACAGGAGCTGAATTTCAAGTCCAGGGGACCTAGTAGGATGGGAAGTAAGAGCTTGTCCCTTTGGTAAGGGAGGAGTGGAGTGTGTGCATCACGGAAACCAACAAAAAGCATCCCTCGCCAACATTTCTGACCAGTCACCTTTCCTCTACTTTCCCTCTCCACCTCATGCAAGCAACAAGGCAGCAAGCTGACATAATAGAAATCACATTATTAGGTTAGGCTCTGCAACAGTAGTTTCAATATACTCAAGCAAAATGACTGGTCACTTAAAAAAAATTAATAATAATAAATAAATAAATAAATAAAAGGTCAAATGTTGAACCCTTTACGAACATCTAACATAATCTTAAGAGCACATCAACAAGCTCTCTGAAAGAAAGGACTACACAGCAAACACAGAGGTTAGCTAGCTAGCAAAGTTACAAAAGAATGCAATGCCTCAGTGCAGTTTATGGAAAAATATGTAACATGGAAAAACGCAAGCTAAATATTTTACCTCTTAAGAGCGACATAATGGAGTTTTTTTTAATTTAATTTAATTTTATTTTATATACTAAATGCAGGAAGGTCAGTCTCCTCAGTCGACCAAGGCAGAGGGCTCGTCACTTGTGGACACTCGTGAAGCAGCGAGCAACCTTTCACCTACTAAAGAACGTCGTGTTCGCGCCAGACGCAACATTCGTAACATTCGTCGCCTCTTTTTATTGTTATTTATTTGATAAGAAAATAGCTACATATAACGCGTAATTTCGCTAATATTTAATCAACTGAATTAATCGAACAATACATGTCTTCTAAAAATGGCCTAAGAAGAAACTATAATATTCATGGAAACTGCGTCTGTCAGAGAAGGACTGCATATGCCCTTGCCGTTGGTTGCACATGCACTGGCGGCCAAGGTGGTTCGTGCAGGAGTCAAGCAGCCTGTGCTGCCTGCGTTATTTGTAGATAGCACAGCATTAGCTAGCTAGCTAGCTAGCTAAATATGTCGGCGCTTTTGCACCGCAGCGTGGTCCAGCTGATATCAACACCAGCTTTGACGTCGGGGTATGAGAATTTGTTTATGTTTATGTTTATGTTTACCTCAGCTAGCTAGCTAGTTAGCTAGCACGTTTGCTAGCTAACTATAGCTAGAGTAACTGCTCCACTAGCTATGTGTTGCAGTCCATTCCCTGCAGTTAATTAGTGCCTTCTACACTTAAATAGCACGTTAAATGTTAATCTAGTAGTCGTGCAACCTATTAAAATGCAGTCCATGGCAGTTTCTAGCTAGCTAAGTGTTGTAGCTAGCTAGATAAAGCTGTACTTGTGGGGGTGGGCGTCGTTTCACGACTGTGCTACATCAGGAGTAGGGAGTTATTTGACAGCTAACATGGCATATATAGGTGTTTCGTGTATGCTTATGATGCTCATCACATATCTGTTTCCAATTGTGTTTCAGCTGCAGGTCTGTTGTCAGTAATGTTAGCTCTGTGAGACACAGTCACTGGTTTGCCTCTGTGCTTTCGCTGAAGACCACCGTGCCCCTAAGGTCAGTAAGCAAGATATCAGTTGTATATCTGTTGGACGTAGGTTTTGAATCCAGCTCAGCTCAGCTCAGGTTGTGACTGTAGCTTCTTCTCATTTTAAACAGAGCAGAGCCAAGGAAAAAGAAGAAGGTTGACCCTCGCCGTGAGCTTATAGTGAAGGAACGGATGAGGAAAAAGCTGAGGAAGCTTGAGAAGGTTGCACCTGAGCTTATTCCTATTGAAGACTTCATTACTCCAACCAAGTGCTCTGATGAGACCAGGTAATGTAAACGGCAAAGCATTTTTTAATTTTTTTTTCCAAGGACGGGAGAATTTAGAATTGTATGTTTAATGTGACCAGATATAATAATTGTGCTCTTAGCGGAGCTGAACGTTGTGGCCTCTTTATCTAGAAGTCGTTAAGTATTTTTTGCTGTCTGTTCTACAGAATCCGCAATGTTTCCAAGCTGCCCTATGAGGAGAGTGAGCGGAGGGCACTGCTGTTTAAGGAATGGTCCAGGTACAAACACTCCCAGCACCTGGCTGAGATGGCAGTCATTGATGAAGCCCTGAAGGCGCAAATGCAAGCTTTAGAGGAGCTTAAATTGGAATCAGAAGAGCTCTACAAAGCAGCAATCAGCCCTGACCTCAGCCTTTTCCCCTTCCAACGTCAGGGTCCGTTCTATACACCACCCATTCCAAACTACGATGCTCCTGATGGCAAATACAATGACATTACCCGTGTGTACACACAGTGACCGAGCCATTGACTGCTGCCATTGCAAAATGAGAAAGGTGTAATGCGGTGTGTACCACCAGTTTGCATTTTCCACAGCGCTATTGAAACTGTTGGAGTCATGTTAATAGACGATCCTAACCTGGAACAGTCGTACTGATGCTCGTCTATGATGCTCCTAACAGTTTTGGGTTTACTTTTGTAGAAAAGACTATGTGAAGGTGAATTCTTATTTAAATGGAATGTCATATCTTTACTGGCGTAAGGTCTGTGCTTCAAGATTTGGCATCATAAAAACCTTGTTTAGAAAACTCCTTCTTGGTCTCCCTTTCTTTGTCATTTGACAATGCCTGCCCTTTATAATGTATGAATATATTTTTAATAATAAATCTACTAATAGAATTTGTCATAACAGTCTTATTCCATTAGTGTAACTTTGGGCCTTCTATTGGCCACTGACAAATTATTAGTCACTGTAAGTCAGGGACATGGCCGTACTGGTAGCCATACTGTCACTGGTGTGATAAACACTAGTGCTAGAACAGGGTGACTATGCCCCACTTGTAATAATACACAAACACTACTGAAATATTAACTGCATATCTTTGTAAACAAAACATTTAAACAACTTTCTTTTATCAGCAACGTTCATAGAGTACGCTGCTACTAATCACGCAGGACACATTACATTTACATTTATGGCATTTAGCTGACGCTGTTTTCCAGAGCGACGGCCAATGTAGTGTTAGGAGTCTTGCCCAAGGACTTTTATTGATGTAGCGCAGCATAGTCACCCAGACCGGGACTCGAACCCCAGTCTCTCACATGGTGTGGTAGCTCACTGGCAGGTAGTAGTGTTATCTGTTGCGCCACACCAACCACTTATTACACACATTACCAAGTCTTTACACAGTAGGAACACATAAAAAGTACACACACAACAGAGCTTATAATTGTGTTTTATTTATAAGTGTATTTTCATGAAAGGCATAAAAGGCAAATCACCTTTTAAAGATGACTATAAAAACACATATATGAACTAAACCTAAAGAGTTTCAGTGTAACAGCACCATGAACTACCCATTGGCACTGAAACAGCTTGGCAAAAATGAAAACTACTGACCTGTCTTTCTTCCTTGATTGTATTTATATACATATTACAGATCTTCTAATCTTCCCAGAATAAGAGTGCTGATATCGGACATTACAACTAGACACAGGATATAAGGGGGTGAATACTTTAGATCTGGGGAAATATGGACGTGGTTATGGATGATGCTGTGTGTATACCGAATCAAAATTCCATGATGGATGTACTAACAGAAATGCTTCCAGATGACTTGGAATAAAGACTTTACACTTTACACTGACTGCCATTTGAAGTTAAGAAAGTTCTTCCTTCTTCTGTAAAGTTTCCTATTTAAAGATGCAAGGTTGTGGGACAATGACGATGCGTGGGATATGTTTGTGCCCTTAAGTCTGTGGTTTGTCCTCATTAAGAGGCATGTGCCAGTCGGATGGTGGGCTTTTTCTCATCTCCCAAACTGGAGTGAAGTTCATCTGCTCAAAAAATCGACTCCTCTCACTTTTCAGGAGACACTCCTAAACAGACAGATAAAGGAGATGATTAATTGCAGACATGATAACAAGGAAAGAAGTCAGCCCTGACGTCTGATGTAATCCCAAAAACGTCTGCCGTGTCAAAAGCCCCCCCACCCCCAAAACAGTCGTCAGCTCTGCAGAGAGTATGGCAGTATTCGCACTACGGGAATCGTGAAACGCTCTCCAGTAGAGACTGACCTTGGCATATGTACTCTGGGTCTTCTCCCACTCCTTGCAAGCCTTATAGTCATCTTTCCACTGCTGGCACAATGGTGATGTTCCATAAGTGTAGTAGTGATGGAAACGGTGTCGTAAACTCTTGCAGTGCTTATATTCGTCCCAGTAGGCATCACACAATCGTGGTGGCTGAGATTTGAAACATTCAGAGATTTAGAGACTTGCTAAAGCAACACATCCAGGGCTTTAAAAGGCGAGAATAGTAACCAGTGGGTACACAAACAGTTGCACTGCTCATGGTCATTTAATGAGAACAAGGAGTAAACATCCTAAGCGCTGGCTAATAATAAGTCAACCTCCGCATTAATGACTTCTCCGAGAGCTAATTGTCAAAAAATCTTTTAGATTAAAGAGATGACATTGAAAGTGTGGGTTTCACAGGGGCTTTGTCCTTGAAAGCGGCGGCCCTTACGATTTTTTCCTTTAAATTGATAAGAGTAGTATGACTGAGTGGGGAGACAAAATATTCAGATAGATGGTATCAGTGTACTGGCAGGCCAACCAATATATTCATTCTATAGGGTAGGAGGTAGGAGGCTGTAACTCCCTGTTTGGGGCAGTGGTGGCTCAACGGTTAGAGCTCCGGGCTACTGATGACAGGGTTGTGGGTTAGATAGCCGGGCCCTTGAGCAAGGTCCAGATATTGCCATGACCGGTCCAGATGGTTTACCTACTAGTGACTGATTTATTAAAATTCTCACCTATGAGACAAAATGTATAAAGATGGATTTTACATGTATAAATGGACATCAAAAAAAAAAAACTTATAAAAGCTAAAAAAAAACCAAAACATATTCATCATGTGTTGGAGAGACAGAATTTGGCCTCCTTTAACTCATCAGTTAAAGGTCTCACACACAGTGACAGTGCCCAGAGCGGTGCGCAGACATTGTTCAAGGGCCCAACAGTGGCAGCTTGCCGAGCCCGGGTCTCGAACCCACAATAACCCGGTGCTCTAACCACCACTGCCCACTAAGTCACCACTGCCCAGTGCAAGCCACAGGCTCTTGGCTTTCCCCTTGCCGTATGCTTGAAGCTTTCAGATGAACTTAGTAAGTCTGCTAAATGCTCTCCAGTACTGTAGTTGGGGTCACAGCCCTAGGAGAGTCCTGACCTGATGAAAACACCACAGTGGAGACCAGGAGAAGCATTGCCTAGATACTCAAGCTAGCTGGAAGCTAACGGTAAAGCAAAATCACGCCGAAACAGGCCCAACACATGTCACGAACAAGATAATCGACATATCCACAAATCTCGTTCACTATACTGAAACAAAAACAAACTATCAGACACATACCCTCCACGTTAATGACCCTGCCATTGCACTCCCTGTGCTTCAGCTGCAGACGAGCGTGTGGACACAAGCGCCCCTGCTGCCCTCCGCTATAATCCGCCCTGTAATCTTAGCTAACTATTTTAAGATTTTATTCAGTAATCGACGGCAATAATACATAAATGCTCATTCTCAATCCATGTATATAGGCTCTCACATCTCTCACTTATGATGGATTAATATATATATATATATATGTATGGCGTTTGTAACGGAGTTGCTTTACGGGACTTTTAATTTGTAGCTCATAGGAAGCGGAAATCACCGTGTTGTGCCCAAAAGTCTCAAATTCCAAATCTAACGGTGTGTAAATCAACGTTGATGTTATTCAATGTTTAACCTTACGGCGAAATGACAACAGAAAGTTTGAGATGGGACACGCTGGAGGCTTTGAAAAACTCCCCGAAGGGTAGACTCAAATACTGCCCTGACTGGCTTGAAAAGGGGGAGGTAAGTTAGCTATAGCTAAATGTGTTCAGGGGAACGTTAGCCGGCTAGTTTTTGAATAGGTAGCTAGCTAGCAGCTAGCACTAGCTAGCTTAGGTGGCTAATGTTAGTTGACTATGCAGCTAATTTAACCGCTGAGGTTCTAGCTAACTCATCAGTGCTAGCTAAGTTGGGTTCTCAACATGGGAAGAAAACATGCTGTTTACATCTACATCTACATCATCATCATCATTATTATTATTATTATTATTATTATTATTATCATCATCATCATCATTTTTGGTGAATGGTTGTTTCCTGTTACCAGTACTGCCTTGAAAATCTGTACATAACTGTATTTCTAAAATGACCTCATCTTCAGGACATCCTAGCAGGCTGTAAAGAAGTCACCAGCCTCTCGCCTCTCTCGGGTGCTATCCTGAAGAGACTGAGCCCTCGACCTCTGCTCAAGAACTGCTCCTTGGGTTCTCCCATCCGTGATACGAGCCTTGCCACATCTGAAGATGTCCCTTTCTCCAGCTCGGCTCCCATCAGCCCACACCATACGCTCACCTCTCCGCTGTCACCAGCCACCTCTCCTCTCCTGGCCTGTGCTGAGAGCAAAGAGAAGGTAAAGTGCTTAAAGTCATTTTGATTACACGTCACCCTAATGCTCCCAGTTTTCAAGGTTTCTCTTGTATTTCATTCTTGTGCTGTAATTGTTTCTATTGCTGTGCACCAGGTGTATGAGGATAAACTGGAGAATTCAAACTCCACAGTGGATCTCAGCCCTGTTCTTAGCAGCACTCCACCGCCAGCCATCTCACTTCTTTCCCCCAGGGCCTCTCAGATGGCAGGTTGTATCCGCATCTGTGAAGAAACGCATCGTGCTAGAGCCAAGGTGCAGTATATATAAAATTACCTAGACGTTGCAGAATATTGGACAGTGATGAGTTTTGGTTGGGTTTTTTTTCTCTGTGCCTTGTGAAAACGATTTGCAGTAGTTTTGAACATACCAATGGCTTACTGAGCGCAACAGAGCATGGAAGGGAACCTTATTAAAGAATTAATGGCCTGAAGAAAGAAGCTGCATAGGAAGCATTGGGGGTCATTAGGTTTGAATGGAATTTAAATGTACTGATTTATTTTTTTGAAGTATGAACATCCTTATTGGGTGAATCATACAGGAGTTGCAGCTCTTTAAGGATAAGTCTCACAGTTAAGTGAGATTAAATACGCTGTCCTTGTCTGGCCTAGTCAGTAACCCAGCCTGGACATAGGTGTGCATGTGTTTGACCTACTGAAGAAAATGCAAGAGAAAAATCTTTTTACAATCAAGTGAAAGCTGCTACAGTACAGACCTGGTAGAGTATTACCCTTGCATATACCCAGCAAGGGCTGGTAGTCATTGAATTTCTGCACTTTTCTGCAACATAGTCATTTGCTGCAGCCAAAATCACTCCCTACCAGAGAAATATCAATATACAAGTTATGGTGTTCTTTGATAGACCAGTATTTTATATATGGAAATTGTATAAAGGTAAAGGTGCACGTATTTGTCACTGTACAGTGTACACTGCACAGCAAAATGTGTCCTTCGCATTTAACCCATCTGTGGTAGTGAACATATACACACTAGTGAACTAGAGGCAGTGAGTACACACACACCCAGAGCGGTGGGCAGCCAACTCCAGCGCCTGGGGAGCAGAGAGGGTAAACAGTGGCAGCTTGCCAAGCCCGGGTATCAAACCCACAACCCTGTTATCGATAGCCTGGCGCTCTAACCGCTGAGCCACCACTGCCCAGATGTATGCAGTACATGGTAGTATGTAGTACGTGGTACATTTATTTAGTTTATTCATATTAAATTCAGTTTAGAACCAAAATAACAAATTCATTTTCAGTCGTTGTATAATTACTCATGCACTACATTGATGAATGCTGTTTAAAACTATAGAAGTAGGCCATACATCATTACATACTTACAAATATACTGGTGTTCTATGACTGTTCCAGAATGATTTAAATGATCTTGAATGATCATCTTTAAAGACAAAATTGATGGAATTATGTCTGTTTTTACAGGCAGAGTTAAGCCTGAGGCAAGAGTTGCAGGAGCGGCTGGTTGCTACTGTAGCAAGCCGGGAGTCAGAGCAGCTTAAACGCTTTGAAGAGTTCATGGAGCTCAAGCAGAGGCAAGAGTATCAGAGCATGAGGGACATGATGGAAAAAGAGTAAGTGTCCTTTGCACAGTGTGTTCTTTTGCAATGGAGTGATGTAATTTCCAGTCATGTTTTCTATATTGATCAGCCAGTTTTTCACAATTAAAATGCTAATGCTAAAATCAATTTGCTTGTAGTCCACAACTAATATGTTGTTGTCTGTCTTTCAAAAGCACCCAGGAAAGCCTTGGCCGACAAGAGAAACTGAAGGAAGAGCACAGACATAGAATGAAAGTAAGACTGGAAATTGAAACATTTGATTGTAGGAGATTTGAAATGCTTTATTTAGCAAAGCTGCTGAGACAAGTGGAAGTCCAACATCCAGAAAAAAATATACTTAACATATTCTAACAAAATGTGCAAGTTTTAATGTTTAATGTAGAAGTTATACTGTTTAAGGAGAAGGAGTACTAAAATTCCTCATGGTCTTTATGGTTTATAAGATTGCACCATAATATTTTTATATATAGTTGTATTATTTTCTTACCACTCAGAATTATGTCTTAAAAGATTATATGCTCATAATGAAAAATATATATTAATATATCACAGTAATATTGTTGCTCAATAATAATTTTGCTCCATTCCATACTTTATGTAGTCAAAGACTGTCGTTTGTGCATTTTCACACCCCTAACATTTAGCTGTATTTGCTTTATTAGATCCTGAACCTGCGTCTGAGAGAGGCGGAACAGCAGCGATTGAGGGAGGCGGAGCTTGAAAAGCAGAGGCTGGTGGAGGGCAGGGAGAGACTGAGAGCACTCAATGCCATCCAAGAGGAGGTTCTTCAACTCAATCAGCTACTGGAGCCCTCGTCATCCACACAGACAGGCCTAGCTCTCGATCACACATCTTATATCACCCGTGGAAACCAGCTGTGTTCACAAGTCTCAGAGGTGGTACGCACCACAGCAGAAGTGAGTTGTCCCTTTCTTTTGCTTCTTTTTAAACGTCAACAATAGCAACCAGCGAGCCACACTTTAAAAAGACAAAGGATACCATGGGGTGTACTAACCTTTGTGCAATGACACTGTACTTGTATAACACTTTCAGTTTTACATAAACCAGTGCAATAATTGCTATACATTCAGTTAACTTCACAGCTACAGATGTGGAAAACATCTGTTAATTATAAGGTCATAAATGTTTTTTTATAGACTCGGGCACTCTGTTATAAATTGGAAAGTTAAACCTAAAAACATCTTGCACCTTATACTTGGTGTTCCACATAAAGCCCAGCCCATTCCCTTCACCGCTATTCCAATTACCAGTGTAATTAGCTTGGCACTTCCCTCCATCAGTGCTTTGCTGGGTTACGCCCACCTCAACCACCAAATACTTTATTGAAAAGGTTATGTGAAATTACCTGTCAACCAAAAATACCCAGCTGTGTGTAGTCCTGTGGAAAACTTGCCATTTATGAGGGGAATTAAAGGAGATGGCAAAGCTAAAACGCTGAACACACGTCAGGCATGATTCTTAAATCATGAATACATCATTTTGCATAAAAACTAACTTTGGAGCCTGTGTGGTGGTGTGATCAGTTAACTGGCTTCAGGCCATCCATTGGATTGTCAACATTTCCTGATGAATGGTCTAGTAGAAATTATCCAGAATTACTGAATAAACCTCGTCACATATTTGATGGTATTCCTTTTATAAAGCTACTATTTGGGACAAACACTACAAGCGTTTGTTGGATGATGTGTACAGTGTCTATGCCTAACTGGATGCACTCTCCAGGGACAGTTTCCAAGTGTGGAGGACATGACTGTGGCAGAGCGGGCTCTACAAGAAATGAGGTCACTACTCCGAGCCATGCAGGAGGAGGTAGCTCAAGTGCAGGAGAGGAAGAAGAAGGAGCAGGAAAAAGAAGAGGAGATGAAGAAACAGGCAGAACTGAAAGCCCAGCAAGAGGAACAGAAGAAGAGTGCAGCATTATCTGCTAAAGAGAAATCCAGAAAACAAGGTAGAACAAAGGAATAGAAGTTAATATAAGTTTAAAATAGATGGCAGAGATGTGCTATTACATTAACGAAACAAGATTCTATAAATCCCTGCTAAACTGTGTGCAATTGCTTATCACCAGGTCTACAAACTAGAGCTGAGGACAGCACCTTGAAATGGTACAAAGAGCTACAGGATATGTCGAGCCAGTGCTATCAGTCTTTTGAAGATCTGAACAACACCAAGGATATGCAGGTAGATTTTGTAGCTCTAAATGCATGTCTCTATCTGTGCATGCACAAGTTTGTGGTAATTATTTTGAATGTACAATGATTTGAAAATCTTGTGTGTGCAGACAAAGAAATTGAGAATGGAACTCCAGAAGGCAGCCACAATTCCTGTGAGCCAGATCTCCAGCATTTCAGGTGTTTTTTTCCTTCCCTCTTTCTTCCTTCCTCATTAGAGAGAGATGTGGAGATGCTTTTGTGAAACCACTAGCTGACCACTGCATTTGAACTGTTTTAAATGTTTACACTTTTCCATGCTTGGCATCTAGGTTCTCAGCTGAAGGAGATTTTTGACAAGATTGACAAATTGTTATCGGGGCGGCAAATTGTGTCAGGTGGGAAGTCTGTGTCCACTTCCCAACATCCACACGGGCTGGATTTTGTTAGCTATAAATTAGCAGAAAAGTTTGTGGTAAGTTGATTTGGTGAAACTCATTTTCAGTTTGCATTGCTTTAAATCCTTAGACTATAAGAAAAGTCATGGAGCATAAAGGGTTAAGCTAGAATTTTCACTAAATATTGACATGCGAAACAAGATTACTTGCAAATTACAGTATTTTTGAAAATGTCTACAGAAACAAGGGGAGGAGGAGGTGGCGTCTCATCACGAGGCAGCGTTTCCTATTGCTGTGGTGGCCTCAGGAGTATGGGAGCTGCACCCTAAAGTGGGAGACCTCATCCTGGCCCATCTCCACAAGAAGTGTCCTTATGCTGTTCCTCACTACCCACCTTTGAAGGATGGGACCTCTATGGAAGAGTATCAGAAGTAAGAAAAAACGGCTTCAGTATCTGTAGAATCAGTGTTGGAAACTATTATAGCTGTTATTGGTTACGAGATTGGAATAGAATTATTCCATTCTTTTTCCCTAAAATATTCACTATTTCTGCTGATTTCACTCTGTCAGTACTGATGCACTATTTCTTACTCATCCTTTTACTCATTTTAAGAATGAGTACTCTTAAACTCGCTTAAAAACTAGCTTCAGGTGCTTATTTTCCATTTGCCTCTAAAATTGATTTGGTGGTGCAAAATGGTCTTCGTCATTGCACTGAAATGTGTCTTCCTCACAGGATTCTGGGATATCGTGTAGATGACTCTGGTGTGGAGGGGCAGGACAGCTTCTTGAAGAGGATGTCTGGTATGATCCGGTTGTATGCTGCTATAATACAGCTACGATGGCCTCATGGCAGCAAACAAGGGGTAAGATTTGATCATTATGTTTATATTGCATAATTGTATTACAGCACTTTAACTGATTATTATTATTAGGAACCCAAAATGCTAAATATACATTTACATTTAAGGCATTTAGCAGATGCTCTTATCCAGAGCGACTTACGAAAGTGCTCCACTGTTTACTACTTTCTGTTAGCTAAAGTCAGTCTGACCTCTCTTATCAACCAGGTGTTTACATTGGCAGAACCTGGCGTCTCACTGGATGATTTTTTTTTTCTTTTTTTGTACCATTCTGACTAAACTCTGGAGACTTTTGTGCCAAAAAAATCCCAGGAAATCAGCAGTTACGAATACTTAAAGTAGTCTGTTTGGCACCAACAATTATGCCACCCTCAAAATTATTTCCCCCTATTTCGTGGTGATGCTTGCCTGTATCTACTTAATTGTATGCACCGCACTGCTGCCACACTGTTGGCAGATTAGATGATGAATGGGTAGGTGTACGTGTGTTTCCAATAAAGTGCTTAATGAGTGCAAAGAATATTAAAATACATGGATAATATCTGATTGTCCCGCCCCCCCCCTTTTTATTATACTCCGTGACAGCCCGATCCTCATGGACTTAATCACGGCTGGCGTTGGTTGGCACAGATGTTGAATATGGAGCCTCTGGCTGATGTTACAGCGACTCTTCTATTTGATTTTCTGGAGGTAAAAAAAAAACAGCCACATCAGAAAACACTGAAAGTCTCTGTATATTTATCTCTTTCTATTTCCTGTGTTTGTTTGTTTTTTTTTACCTGTTTTGAATTTTACAGGTTTGTGGAAATGCTCTTATGAAACAGTATCAAGGGCAGTTTTGGAAACTGCTTCTGCTTATCAAAGAGGAATACTTTCCCAGGTACAGCCACTGTCATTCATGCCCCGTGACTGCTATCACTGCTATCTGGCCTTTGTGGAGGAACGGTTACTTAAGGACATTAATGTCAGTGCAGTTATAAGCTGCATATTATAAAGCAGTCAGTACTTCCTTATGTTTAGAACCTCTAGTTATTAGTGACACTATACCACATTCTATATAAAACTTTGAAAATCTAATATCTAAAATCTAATATGTCTCTTGGTCTCTTCTTTCAGAATTGAAGCCGTCACCAGCACTGGTCAGATGGGCTCAGTAACTAGACTCAAGCAGTTTCTAGAGGTGAGCGGAAACCTTAGATCAACTTTGTTGTAATATTTTTCAAATATTATTGCATCTTATTTGAACCACAATGCTTTTACTACTGAAATATTGTCATTGAAGTGTCTTGTTTTATGAAGTATTTTCAGAACTTATACTTTAACTTTCTTTCTTACCCAGAACTCTTTAAGAAACAAGCAGATTGATCCACCCAAAGGACAACTAACCTCATCCTTCTGGAGATCCTGATGTTTGGGGACTAAATGTAATCCAATCCAGTGCATACTTCATACAATGACAAGTCTTTACTTGCTGGTCCCAGTCAGTCTTCATATAACTAAGGGCCATGGCTTGTATTCTGCCCGGATGATGTCGTTTCTGGTTTTAGCACAAGCAGATTATGTTTTTTGCCCAGTGAATGTACCCACACTAAATCCGTTTTTTTAGCATTTCATTTTATAGGAAAGGTTTTATATTTCTGTCTGAGTTCAGTTTTACTTTATTATTAGATATGTTTTTTTTTATGTAACTATATAGACATATCTGACCAAGTATTTCATTGAAAGCCAAATGTGCCCAGGTAATTATGAATCATGACATGAGCTGTACTATAAGATGACTGATGGAATGAGCCTCTTTGTTTATGTTCATGGAGAAATGAATTACACCCATATGTATATTTCTTAGTTTATGGTAATTAAACATGTACATAAGAAAACAGGAAAACAGTGTTTTTCTTGCTTTAATGTGTTTATGGGCACACTGTCCATGATGTCAGCAGTGCACAGAAGTACAAAAATGTAATTACCAGTAATGGTAAAAACAAATCCAAAACAGTATCACAGAAGCCTTTTTTTTTTAACCTTTAGGCCAGTTTCCCAGATCGTGATTAAACCTGTTGCATTGGGCATCATTGTAATGGAGATTCTCTGTTGATTTTAATTTCTTATCCTTTGTTTACTACCCCTTTCTTTTTCTTCCTACTCACATATTAAACGTAGGCCACAAAAAAAAAAGACCTTGCAACTTTGGTGGGTGGGTGTCACACTACTCAATACACAATAGATTGGGATAGTAATTGACTTTTTATTTAATTTATATATTTTAGAAATCTGATTTCACTTTTACATTAAAAAAGGTTTTTGTTCATTCTTGTAAAAAAATAAAGAAATACATAATTGGCCGCAAAACATGTGAAACATGAAATGCAGTGACCGAGGAGCATATCCAAGGGGTGAACACTGTAATTGGAGATCATGAATCAGTGTGTCAATACTAGGAAACTGTGTGTCTTAGACACATTGGATGGCTTTAGTACCATTTCTTTCATTTTATGTATATATTTTTGTGCTGTAGTTTTTTTGTGCTTTATTGTTTATACTTTACTGTAGCAGTTATTACTCATTTTTTATCAAAGTGTTAATTAGAGGATCTTGCGTATGGCACCCAATTGTTCAGAAATGGCTCGGAATCAGAGTATACTCTATTATGAGTGAAGTAATACTGTACATGATCAAATCATGATAATCTGGTGCTTCCATTTACTTTTAGTATGGTCAGGCTATGCCTTCAAGCTGGGGATCTGGGCTTTGATGCCTCCGTACACACACACACACAAACACACACACATAGGGCTGGGCGATATGGTAAAAATACTATATTATGATATTTAAATGCAACGATATTTATCATGATGCATGTAATCACAGACTAAACACATAATTAGTGACAATTAAAAAAAAAATAAATAAAATACTACTCTCCTGTTCTGAACACTGATTTCTATTGAACTATTTTATCTGCTGGTAATAAAACTTGCAGCTGATCAGTGTTCATTAAGCACTAACTTTATCCTCGATATGCTTAGAAAAGCATATTGTGCATTACAATTACACAATTTATCACAATACGATCAAATATCATCATATTGCCCAGCTCATAACACACACACACACATGGGTGGCAATGCGCGCGGGACGGTAGACGGGGAGCAATGGAGGAGTTTCCGGCTCCTCAAACTTCAGTAAATCCTACATAACCACGTAACTGTACTATATTCTCATTTATTACTCGTGTATTATGCCACAATATTCCCACATATTGGTGGCAAAATCCCATTCCTCAGTAGTAAATCACGCTCCTGGTGCTAGCCGTTGTTTTAATGCCGTCCGGTGTTCATCTATCCTCCCACCTCTAGGCGGCGATGTTTCAGCTGCGTGGTTTTTCTCCGTGCAGGTTCTGCTCAGTGACCATTTCTGCTCTATTTATTATTATTATTATTATTATTATTATTATTATTATATAATATAAGTGATTTATCAGTTCTTCCAGAGGGGCTCGATGAACCCTAAGCGCTGATCTGGTGGTTTTCAGAAGCGCCATCTCCCCTCGTTGGTTCCTGAGTAGCTAACAAAGCGCCGCCACTCTCCCACAGCACACACGGTGTCGACCTACATCTGCGACTGTGCACAGAAATGGTCTCAGTGTCGAGACACTTCTTCCCAGCTGGCGAGTTAATAAAGTTGTACTCGGCTCTCTGGATCGTCTCACTAGTTGCAGTGTTGTGTCAGAGGGCGGGTGTGTGCCGAGCCTGCTCCACCTCTGAGGGGCTGCTCCTCTGCAGGTCCTGCGGTCATGAGGTGGCGTTTGAGCGGGATGTAAGTTTCGTGCCGAGCCGCCTTGCTCTGTCTCACCGGAACAACACGGTGCTCGGGGAGCGAAGGGTGACCGTGCAGCTCTTCGAGAACCCGCAGGGGTTCCAGTTCGAGGTGGTCACCCTAAAAAACGCCGACGTGCTGAAGCACTGGCCGGCGGACAGACATTTCACCTGGTTTCCTGGGTTTGCGTGGACGGTGGCCACTTGCCCGCGATGCAAAACACACCTAGGTGGGTCAACTGCTCAAAGCTGCTTATGAAATAACGCCATTAAAATGATACTAGCTACTAATTCTGCCTCGCTTTGATATTCGTAATTCCTTAAGGTTGCGTTGTTGGTTTCAGGCTGGGCGTTTCAGCCGAGCGACTGGCCTCCGACGGTGACGAGGCAGGACTTCGAGGACTCGGACCAGACCTTCGTGGCGCTAATCGTTCAGAGATTACTACAGGAGCAGTTTGCCTCCACCCTCTTAATGACCCCCAACTCTTTTAGAAGTTGAACGTTCAATGTTTCAGTTCTTTTTTTTTTTTTTTTTTTTTTTTGTTCTCTAACAAGTTCACAACAGGTATATGTGATCCATGGATCGACCAATAAATGTCCTGCTTCCATTAGAATGGGTATTTCCCCAGAAACAGTCCTCCTCATCATCATGCTGTTCACATTTTGACTCCATGAGACCAAGACGAGGCTTATTAGCTGATCAGCAGTGCCTCACCATTTCAAACAGGATGTGGGCACTGAGCTTTGAGGATCCTCAGCAGGTTGCAACAGAGATGCAGAGAGACTGGAAGAGGCATAGAAGTGGAGTGCCCTGTGGGACCGGATGATGAATGCCACACAAGGGAGGCGAGAGGCCTCTGTGCTGTTCACTGATGGAAGTGAACCAGAGTCACCAGATGAGCCTTTGGTGGTGGTGTTAGTGTGGGCAGGTGTGTCTAGTCAATAAAAAACTGCCCTACACTTAGTAAATGGTACCCTGACCAGCCCATACTACTTGAATAACATCATTAGTCCAGTCACTGGGCCTCTGCATGAACACCACATCTTCGGAATGGCCTGCATTTTCTCCAGACCGGAATCCCATAGGAAACCTATGGGATTAGCAGAGTCGCCATGGAGAGGCTTGTAACTCTGCACCCCAGAACCCCAAGGACCTGGTGGTCACCCTTCAAAAAGAAAATAAGTTGACTTGTGAACAGCATGAGACGTCATTGATGTTTTTTGTTGGGCTATACCCTCCACGGTTGGTGGCTTTCGTTTTAATAAATTGTTTGAGAGAAGCTCACCACTGCATGTTTCTACCTAAATGTCCTAGGTTCATGATACAGTTCACACTACAGTGGTATTATAACATTTTCCGTACATTTCACCCGAAAGCTAAATATCCTCTAATAACTGAGTAGTGTACCTGTTCCTGTCCAAAGGGCTTAATAGAAATAAAAGGGCTTTAAAATCAGGAGACTTGTTTTGACCTCCTCTCCCAGAAAAAAAAGTTCCCATTCTCATCTCTTAGCGATTACAGTTGGAGAAGTCTCACACACAGTGTTCACATTTAAGTTTTATTTTAAACAAAGCAAACTCAACAGCTAGTTTTCTCCTGTGAAGTATATAAGGTTAGTAGAACATACACCACACAAAACTTAACTGAGGCAGTGGGGGCCAAAATTTACAAGCATGATTTTTTTTGTACTTTTTTTTTTAGATTTTATTTTTTTTCTTTATCAAAAATGTCATTTCAAATCTGATGAATGTCTGTAAAACAAGACAAGATAAAAAAATAAACAAAACCAAAACAAAAACCCAAACGGTGTCCAAATACCCTCTTTCCTCCCTCAGCCCTCACTGAGACTTGAGCCCTCCTGAACTGACAAAAGGTTACAGAGGGGACAGGAATGAGCTTGTGATCTATCTTTTGCTGAAACCACAAGCTTAGAGGAGAAACAAAACCAGAGAAAAATCATCATAAACAGGTTGTAACGCCATGAGTAAAGAAACAAAGCCGTGAAGGAGGATGCTAGTACTAGCACATCACTACGCACCATGGCTTTTGTTCATTTAACCACACAAACAGGAAGAATTCATATACATTTATATATATAAAAAAAGAAAATGCTATTTGCAAGTCTACTCCAGACAGCGTGCTGCTGATACTACAGTGTGTTTTTTTTGTTTTTTTTTTTACCTCAAAATTTACTTGGGGAATTGAGATGTTAAATGCCACATTGGCAGTATTTTGCAGTCAGTTTATTGTGAGTCTCTTTTGAGGTGGGGGGGGACTTCAAAATGGCACTGTCAGGATAAAGAACAGGAGAAGGAGCACAAACAACTAAGGGGGAACAGGGGGGAAAAATATTTTGCTCCCAGAGAAAAACAAAAAATAATAAAAATAAAAAAATAATAAATCACCAAAGAAGCAGGTGGGTTGTGAGCAGGGACAGGGCCAGGTAAAGATGGTTTATGCTCAATGTTTTTCTTCTCTTTAGTCATCTTCTCCATCATCATCCTGCAAAGAAGTGAAAGGTATCAACATGTTATGCGTTATTCTTTAAAGTCTTAAGTGAAATCCAGATTACAAAACTACACTACCATTAAAACGTAGGGTTTCATTTGAGATATAGGACAATCTGTTTACCTCCCCATCATCATCCTCCTCCTCTCCATCTTCCTCTCCTTCTTCATCTATGTCCTCCAACCCTTCCTCATCCTCATCTTCATCCTCACCCTCTCCTTCTTCATCTTCCATGTCTGGGACCTGTTGGCAGATTATGACAGTTTAACAGTAAGAAACGTCTTGATCATTTGGAACACCAAACCTAAGAACTAACTAGTGTTTCACTACTTGTTGTGATTATCTAAAAATCACTTACTGTCAACGTCCAATAAATAAAACTCACCAGGTAGTACTGCAGGGGGTTGGGCCAGATGTCATCCTTTATAACTTCCCCAAGTTCATCTGCTCCTGAATCAGAGTGGTCAGTAAACCAGGTGAAAAAGCTCTCCGGCTCTTCGTGTTGCCTCTTCTTTCCGGCTTTACTCTGAGTTTGGCTGGGACGATTTGTGAGGTCCTTTAAGACATCAGGGATAATTGTTAATACCATGTGTGAAGTATTTGAAAAGCAAAACTGCAAAAAAAAAAAAAAAAAAAAAAAAAAAAAAAGCCATTCACACCTTTCCTGGTTTCCATTTGATCTCTGTCGACTTTGGGGTTGGATCTCCGCTTTCGTTCAGATGTATTTCTTTGGAAAGGACTTTGTTTTCAAAATACATGTTCTCATCAAAGTACTGCAAAAGACAAGCAAAAACAAGAAGTCAATTAAAATTAGGGAATCATTTATTCTGGTTAAAAAAAAAAAAAAAAAAAGTTAACTATAATAACTTACAAAATCTATTCTGTAGCCTGATTTTATGTCTTCAAACTCCGTTACTTCCACCCTGGTCAGGTAGTGAAGTGCCTCTTCATCCTCTTCACCAAGGAGAGCAGAGACTAGAAAAAAGGGGTGGGGGAATAAATTAAGGGATTGAGGTCAACCAACAATATTTTCTCATTTTTATATTTTTCTATAACACACACACACACACACATCAGTTTCCAATGACATAATCCTAAATTCATACAGATATTTTTACTGCTGACCTTATTGCTTGCTTACCTTGTGGGTGGTTCACGAATGTAGTGACCCAAAAGTTGGGAATTTTGGCAATGAGTTCTGATCTCTTCTGAAAGAACGGCTGGCGAAGCTTGTTGTATTTCTGCTCAACTTTGAGGATCTCCTCGCTGGCCTGCTCATTCAGTCTGCAACGGACAGGCACAGTCATTTAACTCCACGGTCGTGTGAACACACCGCACAACAACATGCATCAGATAAGCGTAACTTGCCTGTCAATTTCATTCTGTACTTCATCAATGTGCTCGATGGCTTCTTGCTGCTCTTTTTCTGAAGACGTAAGACAGAGATGGACAAAGTTAGACAACCCGCGATTTACTCAAAAGTTCCTCCAATGACAACATCACCCCACAAGCATCCCAACTCTGAGTGCTAAAGTTACTGAGATAAGATCACCTCGCACCCCCCCCCCAGAGATCGGTCTGTCTGTCTGGCTGGCTGGCTTCTTAAAATTGTTCCCAAAATATTTCTCCGAGCCCGAACAGGCCAGGCGGACAATGCAAAGATAAAATAACGAGGCGATGTCTCTCAGGATCAAGGCAGCTGTGAGCAGCTGTCCTTCTGTCTGTCCGCTCTCAGAGGAGAACTGAGTGCGGACCTGAGACGCCGCTTCCTGCTCCTCAGGCCGCGTGGTTTAAATGTGCGGAGCCTCACTCCGCTCTCCTGCCCGTTCACTCCGTCCGGGAGAGTTTCAAAGCCGTGTTTAACAGGCCTGCTCCCTAACCCACTCACTCACACACACACACTTCTCCCATAACATCATCAACATAGCAGTCGGGGCTGTTTTCGAGCGGACGCAGGATTATTCCCTCCCTCATCTAAGCGCATAATCGACAATTAGCATGCAAAGCTAGCTGAGCTGTGTATCTACATCATGGCGGAGCGGCGCTAGCCCACAACAACAATAAAGTAGCGCAGTCCTCGATGATTCATTTAAGCCCAGCCAGCCGTACGTCAGCTCCTCCGCACAGCCGAGCACCACAGGGACCCGAAAACACAACACGCCGCGTCCCCTTCGCCGCCTGAAACCCTTGCTTTCAAATTTAACAAGTCATGCACAGGACACAAAATCCCCATTGTAGCGATGCCGTTAGCTAGCTAGCTCTTAGCGGCTAGCCAACATGGCCTCCTCCGCCGGTGCCTTCCTCCGCTCATGAGCACTCAACATCCAACCAGGCGGCGACTACAGCCAATCATAACCTCATGCAATCCACGGCGAGTGGTGTTAAAATCAGACACCGTCCACGGCCGTGCATGTGTGAGCAGCGGGCACAGCAATCCTCGGGAAAGTAGAAAGAGAAAGTGAAAAATGGCGATGCTCAGCGAGGCCCTCGCTGCTTACCAGAGGTCTCGTCCGCTCCGTCGTGGTTCGAGTTCAGCTCCTTTTTACTCACTTTGGCCGCCGAGGCAGACATGATGCCGCTGTCTCACGAAAAGTACTTTCGGCGAAGATTCAGCGAAACTTCTGAGGTAGAGAAGAGCCTCTTTTAACGGGAACGGCGAAAAATTAGCGCACCGAAAATGTGCTGCGCTCCTCCGCACAACTTACAGCGAGGAAACGCGAATACACACAAGCGCCCGCGCACACCACACACACAATTGTAGCAGCGCGCGCACACACACACACACACACTCGGCGTCTACACTCACGCGCTCTCTTTCGGAGAGAACGCGCCCCGCACACAAGCCGAACACAAGCCCCGCCCCTTTCCAGAACAACCTACGGAAATCGGCGCTCGCGCGTCGGCTCTGCCATTGGATTGGCTCAAGCCGCAGAATGACAGCTGTGAGGAACACCCACAAAACGGGCGGGATTTCGATTGGACATGTTAACGACTGAGATGATTTTACATAACAACGATTAAACATAACTCTGTGATCGATAAGAGTCATTTAAAGTCAACAAGGCTATTCTGGGCGTGTTTTACAAAAGCACTACTTCTCATTTATTGGAGATAACTTAAACTCAGAGGGGGGGAGGGGGGGGGGTCTCACAGATCACCTCCGCTTTCTTTGGACTGGCTAGAGTTTAGGCTTAATTCATCTGGCTAACTGAGAAATCCAGGGTGGGTGTTTTACAAAGCAGGAAAGAAGTTGGACTGTACTGAAGTGGACAGTGCGACAGCGGCTAAAGCCTAAATGTCTCTGACGCCCTCCAGCGGCCGCCTGCAGTACAACCCCGCCCCAAATCCGAATTGGACTAAGTAGCACTTCCAGTAGTTTTGTTTTGCCAGTTGTTTCGAGTCAGTTCTGCAAGCTTTCACCGCGCCAATTTTACTCCACATTTCCCTTTATGATAAATGCGTTTTTAATACAAGTTATTTGGGGATTTGTAGGATTTGTTGAGGCAGGACAGCCAGGGATCGAGTTGATTGACAGCTTCGTGCATCTTCACGGCCTCACACAGAGCGATCGATGCATTTTAAAGTTATGACTATTATATTATTTTTTTGACCGTTTTGTCCTTTTCTGCAGTAAAAAAAAAAAAAAACAAAACTCTTTAGCGGACTCAGAGAGGAAGTTTATTTGCAGTGGTTTATTTTGAGGCCTAGCTAAATTACCTGCTTCTTAACGTTATCCAGGCAACTGCACTGAAACACCCTGGAAGGTTCATTCTACATGAATATTAGCCTAGCTAAAATGAAATGTTAGTTCATATGCTATATTTCATCTAAATCTATCTTGATATATTTCAAAAATATATATTAATAGACAACATTGATTCCAAAACTTAAAACATAATTTTATTCTAAAATGTCTTATCAAAAAAGAACTGTTACCTACTGTTTTAGAGCACATTTAGTGATTCCAGCCATCTAAAAGTGCGGGATGTTGGTCAGCAAGGGTGCTCATATTTAGTGGATGTGGATGTAACAAAGCGTGCTTAAGAAAGTACTTTAAGGTTAAGTAAACTCAAGTCAAAAAGCCCTTTATTTATTCTAAAGATGATATGATGTCGACCACACACACACACCTTTCCTCAGACACACAATGAATGAATGCACAGGACATGGGAGAATGAATGTCAATTCAATAAATAATCAGATACCCCATAAATAAAAGCATGATACTATAATAGGGTTGATTAGAATAAACCTTTATACAGTGTCCTTCCTTACAGTTGAGTTGTGGATCCCCCCTGGCAGGTATCCATTGGTGCTGCTGGGTGCAGAATTGCTATTGGAAGTCATACAGCTTTACAGCTACAGATGATCGGGCTACAAATATGTGCGGGGTATGCAACGGGATTCATAGATTGAGAAGAGGTGGTACACTGAGGTAAAATGTGTGGAAAACAGGTTGCAAAAGCAGATGTTAAAGAACTGATTGCATTTAGGCATGCCACACGCCATAGTGTGAAGGAAGTGGCTGAATCTGCAGGTGTGTCGAAAGCGTACGGACAGTCGGGTCTACAAGCAATGGCAAAAATCCCAGTCTACAAAAAATTCTTGTTATTTCTGAGCAAAAGTGAGCAAAGGCCTCTTGCGTGCCTCCTCTCTGCTCCTTATGTTCATGGCATGCCTTTCCATGCAGAGTGTTCTTTCAGAAATGTGCTTGTGAAGGACCTGCGTTGACTTCTAGAAGCAATATCACAAGCCATAAAACATGCTGACGGTCCCCGTCTGTCAGTTTCGTCTTCAAAATGGCAGGCGGGGTGTTCCAGGAACGCAGTGGTTATTAGCAGTGCAGCTAGTACAGCACAAATTGCTGAAAATGTTAATGGCTATGTTTTGTGGAGTCCATGCCTCTTTGTGGCAGAGCTGTTTTGGAGCTATTAGGCAGGTGGTTTTAATGTTATGGGTGACTGAAAGTAAAAGAAGCATGTTGACTGAAATGGCAATGTAATATTACGAGATTTTACTGAAATATGACTTTGGTTACGCAGCGCTACACAGCTTCCGAAAAGTTACATAGTGCAGTCTGGAGTGAGAATGATGGAGTGTTAAATGCTAAGGTAAAAATGCGACAGTGTTGCTTTAAATGAACTTGGACGACAAAGTTGGTTGACCCATTGCCCAGTTGGCAGTAAACATGTAGTTATGTAAGCATTGTAATGAAAAAAGTATAAACATTTTATTTGGTTAAGCCAACAAATAACTTACAGTACAAGTATCAGATTAGTGTGCTTTTTATAGTGATACACTGCACTGTTCCTGAGTGACTCACTAGGCAGGACATCCCAATGAATACAACCGAAAGCCCTGCATAGTAACTCTGCATTAAGCTAAGTGATTAGCACTTTCTTACAAGTGTGCTAATGGCACTAGCATAACAGCAGTAATAGATCTGTGAAAGTACCACTCCGTTATATTCTCCAGCTAAACCAATTGTACCTATTGTAGAGATCGAATCTCTGAATCTCTTCTCACACAGCACTATTACTCCTCCTGGAGTACAGCCTTTCCCACGCGACAGTTCGGCAGACACAGAAAAAGTCCCACAGGTTGCAGATCACACCTCTGTCAAAGGGGTTCTCTTCAGAATCGCAGCTTTTGAGGTAGGAGATGCGGTGGCGTGACATGAACTCCCAGGTTGTAGTGTTAATGGCAGCCAGGTATAGGTGTATGCAGAGCAGCAGCAGCACAACCACAGAAAAAACCCCAGTCACAGCAAGAGCTCCAAGCAGGAAGCTATTCTGAACGAACCATTGTTGCCAGGTGGATACAAAAGTGATTCCAGACCTAAAAGGTAAAAATAAATAAACAAGGCAGGAAGTGTTTGTTATTAATACAATATTATTAATAGAATTTTAAAATAAGCCTCCTGAATTTGCAGGTGTGTCGAAGCGTACAGTCATACGGGTCTACCAGCAGCGGCAAAAATCCCAGCCTACAGGAAATTCCGGTCATTCCTGAGCAGAAGTAAGCAAAGGCCTCTCAGCAAACTGCTTCTTATGTTCATGGTATGTCTTTCCATGCAGAGTGTTCATTCAGAAATTGGTTGTGAAGGACCTACGTTGACTTCTAGAAGCAATACTTGTACCTGTCAGTCCGTCTTTCTGCCACAATTCTGACGAGAATTTCCTGTGTACTGGAATTTCCTTTTGCCACTGCTGGTAGACCCGTATGACCGTACGCTTCCATACACCTGCAAATTCAGCTACTTCCTTCACACCATGACACTTTTTGCCAATCATGAACGACCTATTTTTCACACATGGAATGACGCATACACTGCACTATAGTGTAAATTATTTATTATAGTGTAAATTATTTATTATAGTGTAAATTATTTATCCAAATTTTTGTAACTGAGTGTCTTGCTATCCCTTTCTGCTGTTACACTGGGAATTTCCCTACTGCGGGACTAATAAAGGACTATCTTATCTTATCTTATCTTACAATGCCATCTGCGGGAGTCTGAAGTTACTACCACCTTAAACACGCAAGATGGCTTATTATCCCTGTCAATGCAAAACTTCAAAATGCCAAATTCAGTTAGGAGTATTTCTTTTGGTCTATTCATCATGAAAGAATCTTTTTTATGTGACAGTAATAACAGAACATTACTAGGGCTGCAGAATATATTCTCATGCTAATCATTTCTTTATGTTATTTGACCTCATCTCTGCCTTTGATACTATGGTCCTTAAATTTGCTTACTGCTTGTTTAGAACAGACGTCTTCAAATCTAGACTTTGAATCCAGTTTCCAGTCCTGGACTTTGCTATCCTTGGTCGGTGTAACACTATGTGGTCAATCAGTTACATTAACTGTTCCCTTAACTTCCTGCAAGAACAAAATCCAAGACTGGAAACTGCATTCAAGGTCTAGATTTGATGACATAGGATTTAGAACAATGGGTGGAATACTTGAAGCACAGGCACTTCTCTATGAATATCAATATCTTCTTTTCCTTTTTTCATGACTTATGGTGTTCCACAAGATTCTATATTAGAGCCCATTTACGTCTAACTGTGTATGCTCCTGCTAGGGCAAATTATTAGTTTACTATTTTTTTTGCCCCTGTTATGCAGATGATTTACATTTTTTACCTATTAAAACCCAAGAATAACTGTTCTCTAATATTTTCCATAATTCTCTGGAGGACAAGAGATGAGAGTTTTCAAAATCATATTACTTGGTTCTTTTTTACCACCTCAACAACATTTCCAATAAACTTGGTCAATTATCTTTCTGTGTTAAGAAACTTTAGACTCTTACTTTAGACAAATCAATCCTTTAGAAATATGCATTCCAATAGCTGGAGAAAATGTCTCTTCTCTTCTTTTATTGATTACTGTAATTCCTTATACTTTAGGATTAACCAGTCCTTGTCACCTACAGCTAGTGCAGAATGCCACTGCCAGGTTATGTACAGGATCCTTGCTTCACTTCACTGGCTGTCACTTCATTCCAGTATCCTATTTAAAGTTTACTTGTCTTTAAACCATTGAACGAATGGATTGAGCTCTCCTAATATCACCTTGTTGTTTTACTCACAGGCTTGACTATACAGAGGTCTTTGATTTCAGAATTTATTGGCTGTTCCCAGGGAACAGTCAAAGCATAAGGGTGATTTTGCAGTGCATTTGCAGCCTATGCATCTGTGGAAGAATCTACCACATAACATTGGGCAAGCCCTTTCTATCTTTGTATTCTACACTGGTCCTAAACCCCATTTGTAAAGGCTAGCACTTGAACAAAATTTCTCAGATGTACATGTGGTATATCTAAAATGACCAATAATTACAACGGATAATTTGTGGACAACATATCCGCACACTTACAACTCACTGCCTAGACATTAAAAAAAGGGTTTATATGTACTGTTGTCTCTACATTCATGTTTTGATTTAGGATTTTGGACTATATGGACAAAAGTATTAAGACACCTGCTCATTCATTGTTTGCTCTACATTAAGGGTATTAAAAAGACTTTATCCTGCTTTTGTTGGACTAACTGTCTCTGCTGTCCAGGTAAGGCTCTTTTTCTATTAGATTTTGGAGCACTGCTGTGAGGATTTGATTACAGTGGCAATGAGAGTGTTAGTTAAGTCAGGATGTTGGATGATCACCACCCCACCTCATCCCAAAAGTACTGGATGGAGCACCAACCCTCATTCCAGAGAACACAGTTCCACTGCTTCACAGTGGAGGGGTGCCTAAATGGAGGGGTTTTATACCCCTCTAGCCCACACCCAGCATTATGCATGGTGCAAATAGGTTCATGTTTACTTCTCTACAGGGACTAAACAAGCTATGTGTGTGCAATTGCACAGCTGTCTCAGCAATGGGTGCAACATATTATTATTCTTGCTCAGGAGTTAATAAAGGTGTATAAAAGTTAACAATACATACATATTTATTTAACGTATGCATGTACTTTCACTTTTGATTTGTGTTATATTGATATTAATTAAATAATTGGATCTATTTTCTGTGTCTTTATTAGGTCTTGTAGGTTACATTTAATTTTTTAGAACACAGTGTCAGAGTCATTATGTTCACCCAACACCAAAGTTTCCCTTAAGAAGAAAGTCTGGGTCTGCAGTATCCACTTAATTTCATGACTACTGACCACACCTGACCTTTTTTTTTTTTTTTGGCACCATCCAGCACCAAGCAGAGGAGGCCTGGTTTTGAGTCTTGGTTGCTCTCAGTGTTTCTTCTACATTTTGGTAGGTAGGTTACATGATGAAAATGTATTTGTGAAATAAAAGTACAAAAGATATTAAATATGAACACGACTGATCAAAAGGTTTTTACCCAAGGTTTTTTAGGTTTTTGCACAATTTAAAATAGAAAACAAAAAATTACAACATGCACAATGTTTTGCAAACTTTCAGCTTCGCTTGAATATAATTCTACAGGTATATGGAATCCTGAATAGCGTCACGACCAGTTTGCTCATCTGGTGTCCTGGATCTGGGCTTGTTTAAATGCACTTTGTATGCAACAATGTTTGTTAAAAATTAAAAATGATCTATATAAATACAGATAAACTGAATCCAATACTCACCAGGCAGTTTGCAGTCCCCAGGATAAGGCCAGTAACTGTACGCACAGGTACAGCAAAAACCACCTATGATTCCTCTCTCCGACACAGTTCTCTATCCACGGACAGTGATGATCATAACGTCTAACACACTGCTTACATTCCTTACAGTGTCTCGCCCTCATTGGCTGCTGTTTGAGATAAGGAAACAAATCACCTTTAGCAAATACTGCACTGATACACTATACTTACAAAAGTATAATGGGACGATCTGGAGCACTGGAGCAGACTAAAGAACAGGTGACAGGGGTTAAAAAAAAAAAAGGTGGGCTGTAACGCAATAGAACTGTATTCTCTGGAGTGATGTATCTCCATCCACTACCCTTGGGATGATGTGGAGTGCTGTTTGCCATCCTTAACTAATCATTCAACATCAGTACCTGACCTCACTAATGCTCTTGTGGCTGAACTGCATCAAATCCTCACAGCAACATCTAGTGTTAAACCAGCCTAGAAGGGTTAAGTCAGTAATTACAACAAAGGGAAGACAAACTTCTCATGAATATCAGATGATGATAGATGATACTGTTTGAGTAGTACCAGTAGATAGCAGTGGCCGCAGCGGCGCTGGCCCTGAGAAACTTCAGTGTGTGGCATCATTTTCTCCAGTTCATCTTCCTCTACAGCAGACTGCAGACAAAACACACAGAATTAAACTTAATAAAAGTTTTAAATAATAATAATAATCATAATATATATATATATATATATATATATTTTTTTTTTTTTTCTCTTAATTACCTTAGCACCACTGTCTGAGAGAACAAACCCTGGATCCATGAGTGAGACGGTGAAGTACATCATGACTGAGAGAAGGACTACACAGCCGAACAGCACTGGCTGCAGGAGCTCACCTCTTTCTTCACACTGTCGAAGGTCTGTCAAAGCGGAGAATGCCTTATTATTGCCATTATTATTATTATTATTATTATTATTATTATTATTATTATTTTACGAGTTGACAGATTTTTACAGTATTCTATAAAACTGTTTAATACTCCATGCAGCCAGGCCTCAGAGATTACCTGTGTTGTGAAGAAAGAGAATCAGAGTTGTGAGCCATGTAAGGATAACGTGAGCGGTTCGCACTAAACAGCCAGATCTGAACAGCCTCATGTCGACCAAGTCAGTCAGACGTACATCAAATAAACTACTACTACTAATAACAACAATAATATATTTAATTACACAAAATATACAGAGCACAGTGAACTTCCGCCTGTGTTTATTACATTCAGCGACCGAACCATTTCAGAAAGCGAATCTTATCGTTGTAAACACAGCTGATTCGACACTGAAATAACGATCTGAACACCCATGTAACGATCTTGCTAGCTAACATGATATACTTCAAATATATGATATATAAAATATAAAATACTCTCACGCTAGCGGGTAAGCTGTGCTCCTATTTGGGTTTTGAACTAGCTACGACTGCTACATCTATGTCTACGGTCAATAGGCTGAACTGACTGGCGCTTCCGGGATCGACTTTTATTTCAAAATAAGAGTCCTACATTTATATATTTATAAATACCATACAACAGAACACTAATTGCGGTATTTTGTCTGATATAGCTATATTTGTATATAGTTTAGATTTCTTGCTATATTTAGTGCTGTACCGCTGTACAGTATTAGTAATTAGCATTTTAGTGAATGAGTGTCCCGGCATTTTCCCGGCAAGTGTATTGAATACTGGCTGTAGTGATCAAGTGGATCTGTAGGTGGCACTGTGTAATAACACATTAAGTCTCAACAGAAGTTTAAAACTACAAAAAACTTAACATATTAACATTACACACCTCTAATAATCCATAAAAATGTTAAATACACAGCTCTCTTATGAGCTTTCTGCATTTACCCGGCTCAAGAACCTGTCTGGCATGTTCCTGGAACAGATCAGGTAGGCCTTCAGAAATCAAACCATTTATATTGAATCGGAGACCGGAGTGACATTATGTTCAGAGTGTCTTTTTTTTATATAAAAATGTTTCAAAGAAGTTAATTTCAGCATTAAAAACACCACGCTACTCAGGTTAAAAAATACAGAAAAATATTTATTTGCTATTCAAGTACAAACAGGCATTCTCACAAAAAAGCACTGACATTTCTCACATTCACATCCATTTTTCACAGAATTTACCCAGTTTCACTGTTGCTATCAAAAAGTCTAGTAGATACAGTGAGAACATAAAATGAGAAACTTTAAGACATTAGAACTTCAGACCTTAACTTAGTGATTTCTCTCTCCATACCGCACTCAAGAAAAACACTGAACATAAAACAGAACACATACTGAAGTCCCTGCAGTCAGTGTTACTTGCACGAATGCTACCGTAATAAAGCACTTGCTGATTCCTCCCTCATTTACACATCCAAGGAGTGTGAATGACCAACCTATGACAAACCAACTTAACTTCCCCACAAATACCTTGCTAATCTTTCAGACTCTATTTTCCCACCAACCTCTTTAATACTGGTCAACTGTGCAGAACTCTACCGTTCATGCAAACTTGAGCAATTTCTGAACAAAAATGGTCCCAAAGCAAAACCCAGTGATTTTTGTGAAAGTGTTCTTAATATAATATAATAAGCACATTCGTTCAAACGTGACCAACATAATTAAAGTGCATTAATTTCCCAATCAAACATTTGCTTGCAAGACATGGTGCACAGAGCCAAAAAATGGGTGGTTTTCATTGCATAAGACAAACCTTAACTCATGCAAAAGTGAAGACTAATGCATAACTAGCTTACTCTGAACTTGAGATCTTAAAGGATATAATTCCAGTCAAAGCACCAAACACAAATACATGGTTAATCTACAAACATAACGTACTTAAGTCATTACTTAGCAGCATTAGAAACACAGGCAGTATGATTTTAACCTGCTAATAATAATTTAAATAATAATAATAATAATAATAATAATAATAATCACAGCATGTGAAGGTTGTAGTGTTGTTTGACAAATACTTTACACTATGGTGCAAAATAGAGAACTGATTGTGCTCATGAACACAAAGTATCAGTTTCTTTTTAAACCATACATGAGGACATTAAGTTTATTATGCAGGTGAGCAAAATTCTCCCTTATTATTTCAGTGGCACTTTGTAAAGGCACACACTATTAGGTTGGCTGTGGTCTTGCTCAAAAAACAAGACAGCCAAAGTTTTGGTCCCAGATTTCACATTCAGACAAAATTAAATAACACTTTAAATAACATGAATAAGTCCAGTTATTTTTTAAATCCATCTTGGGTGCATCTTCCTCCTGCAAACACAGCTTCCCTTGTCGCATTCACAGAATGAGAGGGCTTCCTCTTCACACACCTCAGGTACACAGTCCTAAGATTTTTCGCCCATCAGCTGCCCCAGCTCAAAGCCTCCACCCAGCGTCTCCTTGCCAAGGCGTTACTTGTGATGCCCCTTCCCCCTCCCCTGTCCCAGAGAGGTCCTTCAAGCTCATCTTGACTGCACGCCCAGTGTGGATTTGATGTGTTCGTACACCACGTAGCTAATGCTTACAGCTGGGATGACCTTCATGAAGTTAGGCATCATACCCCTGTAGAGGCCTGAAGGACCTTCTGTCTTCATGATCTGTTTGAAAAGGCCGGACATGCTGATCTTCGGAGTGCCTTCCACCGTAGCTGCAAAGCCAAAGAGAATAGTAAAGTAAGGATCAATTCAAAACAATGTGTCTGAAGAGAATGACAAAGTGCACATAAAAGGAGGAGATCTCAAATGACAAGTATTATAGAGAGAATAAGGGGATTGGTGGGTATGGATAGACAGATAGATGGATAGATGAAAAAATGTAAATAAATAAATTACCTTGTGCCTGCATGCGCGTTCGGACCAGTGCTAGGGGGTAGCTGGCAAGCTGGCCACATGTGCTGGAGATGGTACCACAGGCCAGAAGAACAAAAACACCAGGATTTGCACTGTCTGTACCATATTGCTGCAGCCAAGTGTTCTTTAGAGTCTGCAACCAAATGGAGAAATGTAGGACAGTTAGAAAGTGTGCGAATGAGGGGGGGGGGGGGGGGGTTGAAGCACTGCATTTAGTTTCCACATTTTCCAACTTACCTCATAAACTGCCAGATCAATGCCAGCATAAGGGACAATTCCCAGCATGTTGGGTACATAGCCTTTGTAAAATGCTGCCATGCCTTCCCTCTTCAGGATTTGCTTGGCACAGTCAGAGATGCCTGCATATTGCCCACTCTTCCTAAGAGCCAGGCGAGTTTTGAGAACCTAGAGAAAGAACAGCGAAAACACTCATAAGATATCAGGATCCACAGCTTAGTTACAAGCACAGAATGTACAGAATGACTGACAGCAGCTCACCTCCATGGGGTAGATGGTGCTCTGGGCGATGACTCCTGCCAGAGAGCCAGCCACAAAGCGCTCAGTGATCCCCAGAGTCTCATTACTGCTCCCCATCAGACGCTTGATCTATCCAAGAAAGAGACTAGCATGTTAGAGCAGCTTTAACAGGCCAGAGTGGCTGAAATATGATCATTTTGGTGGAACAAATGCTGTGTTCGGTAATTAAGTACCTGTTCGTAAGCCATGAACTTCAGTGCAGATTCGGGGGCGATCTTAATGACATTAATGCCGTTCCCTCTCCACAAGGACCTCAAACCTCCCTCCTTGATCATCTGGGTGAGCCCACTCATGATGCACATGTTGCTGCTACGAGAACCATGCACCTAAACACAAACAAGGCCAAGGATTAATTTAATTTATTTTTAATTTTCCCAGTTAACAACATAATCTGGATGTTTGAAGGTGTTGCAATTCAGTCAGTGTCCCATTAAACATTGCATTAGATTTATATACCGGTCTGAAGTCGAATGGTTAAGTCAACGGATTACCACACATGAATCTTTAGCAAGACAGAACAAAGTCAAACTTTTTTTCTAAAAGTGCACAGCAATAAATGGGTGAAAGTTTACAGTCCAACTCACTCAGTGACCAGACAGTCCTGACCAAACAGCCATGACGTAAACGTCCTTTCTGATATTTATCAACTGTTCAATCGGTTGCAAAGTCCCATTAGAACTAGCTTTACAAGAGACATTACTCAGATACCAGCAACCAATCAGAGCTTAGCAGGGAGGGTGTGAGACCTGCTTACCTCCATGACTGGCTGTGGACAGGCAAAATCTCATGAGGACAGGCCATTTCCTTTGGCACATACTCATTTATGTACAGATTAAACAGTTTATGGTTCTTGGGCAAGGTTCACTAAATCGTGCAGCAGGTGAACTATTAGTCATACTTCCCTGAACCTGCTACGGTTATGCAATCAACCTACTTTTCTAACTCCGACGAAAGAGCTCAGTAGATTAAACTAAAAGAGCCTTCTTCCAGTCTGTAGCAAAGTGATTAAAGTTTGAACTGCCCTCATTGCAACCTAGGGCCTCAGGAAGGTGGCTAGTCACTGAACTGAACAGACACCTCTCTACAGGTATTAGGTCTCTGTCTTGGCTCTTACCTGCATAAGCACTTTGAGTCGGTCCAGTGGGGCAGTGCAGGTCCGGGACACAGCTCCAGCACCCCCACCTGCCACCAAGTGCCTCCACCACATACCAGTCAAGTGTTCCTCTGTAGTGAACTCATCTGGCACCATCAGGTTCTCACCCACATCAAAGATCTGTAAAGTCAGAAAAGATTGAAACTTAAAAAGTCGTATTGGTTTTTAGACTTAATGGTTATTTGAAAGCATGTTCACACAATCAATCAGAGTCAAGTGCAATGACCATCCCTGCTGAATGTGCGTCAGTAGGGGTTCTGTTTGCATGACCTAAACAGATGCAACCTTTTAAGATATCACAATAGCCAAAATATCAGGGTACCAGATTTATCTGGGTCACAGTGGGACTATTTGATCTTCACTTGGACTTCGTAACACATTGCAAAACTGTGGGACCTCTGCTGTGCTGTCAAGGTTTGTACTGTATTCCTTAAGCTCAAAGGCTACAGTTCATAGTTCTAATGGAAAGGGCAAATTGCACAAGATCTCATACAGACATATAACTGACCTAACTAAATTAAAGTTAAATTATACTAGATTATAAACTAATTAAATTATACACAGAGACCAAATTTGTATTAGGAAACATATGGCATAGATTAACCATGAGCACACAGACATCCTCTGATCTTTAATAACAGTTTTAGACCTATGCACACTAAAACATTAAGGTTTGATGCCATTCTTGCAGATGTCTTGTATAACTCAGTGTTATGCCTGCTTGGAGTGAAACGTAAGACAAGGTACTGTGGAGATGGCCCCTTGACAGTTCTTGGCATATGCGCTTGGCAGACCAGCATTGAGACTGTATTTAATGTATAAATAGCAGAAAGCCCCAGCTTGGCAGGTTGCATTGCTGTTGGCAGATCAGACACTCAGACAGTCTAAGATTCAGTGGCTGTTATTCTACACCTTTTAAACTGGCCGATGTCCTAGATCAGGGTGTCCCATGGGATTGCAGAACATGTTATTTTTAGATGCTGTACCTTTAAATGCTATAAATCTGAGAGTCCAAATGCAATAAGTTCGAGCATGCTTAACAAATAATTACACCTGTCTACACAAGGACAGCTTGTTTGCAAAGTAAACTTCTGAGAGTCTTTTGATAAGATTTCTAGTCATTTCCACTGCAATTCACCCTGGATTACTTTCATATGACTTAATTAGCTATTTTTAATGAGGCAGTTTTCATATTTGCACATCTGCATTAAAGGCAACAACATCACCGCTGAACAGATAGGAGGGTATCCCTTACTGTGGAGTGCTTCCAGTAGAGGATGATTTCTGGAATGTTCTCTGTAGGCTGCTGTGAGGGGTAGTTCTTCCATTCATTCCAGTCAATGGTCATTGTTCCATTCTTGTCCATGCTGTGGGGTCAAAGACAGGGACAATTCAAGAAATGGTTTACAGGTTCTACATATACAGCACAGCATGCTGGCAACTCATGTCTTGACCAACAAATTAAAAAGTTGTTAAGACCCACAAGGCAGTTATGCTTCCCCAACAAACCCATCCTGGTGCACTTCACCTGATCAACACCATTAACAATGGTTAAAGGCTTATTTTAGGAAGGGAGTCATTTTACATGTTTATACTTTTGATAGGACAAAGCATATATGGTCAATCAGGGGTTACTGAATGCTTACACATAAGCAAAAAAAAAAAAAAAAGAAGTGGCTGTCCCTCCTGAACTACAAAACATTTCAGGGAACAAGGAACAGACAACTCAAAAACGCAGACTGTTAAGCCTGTAGCAGACTTGGCACATCCACCAAGATTAGAACGCACAAGGAACCAAGGTCACATTTAACTGGGCCAAGTCACTTGCTAGAAAAGCACATTCACCTCAATACCTGGAAAGCGGAAAGCTGGTTTCTTGCACACTGAAATTGTTTACTTGGATGCCAGGTATTTCACTCACCTTTCTAGAACGCTTTCAGCCTGCCGAAGGGATATGTGAACCCCAAGCTCTCGCAGTGACTCCACAATCTCACTTGCACTAGCTTTACCTACACAGGCATCGAAAAGGGGAAGACAAATCAGACCTATGCGCTACACAGAGAAATAGAGCCAGAAATGATTTTTTTTATGACAGAGAGGATCAGGATGATACCATACCAGCATTTTTCTTATCCAGACTTTTAAAGACAAGCTTCAGATCTTTCTCATGGTCCTGCAGGTAGCGAACAAATTCCTCAAAGTCCAGTTGCCCGTTCACATCTTGTTCTTCTGTTTTTGCAATTTTCTGCCAAAGAAAGCATTACAGATCAGACTCATATCAGACATCAAAGCTATATTGTGTTATGCAAATTAAAACCCTGACCACAAGTGGAGGGTGACCACAAAAGTGAGGCTGTGTTGGGAAATTTAAACCAGTTACAGTCAGAGTTGCTGACTGTCTCATTATACCCTAAAAAGCATGGGCAGGCATTCTGAGACTCATGCCAGCGCAGCTCAGTGCAGCCTTTTAAGCATTTTAACTGCTCATCTAAGGGATAATAAATCAAAAAATCTAAAGGAAATAATTATTTTGGGCTCATTAATGATGTAATTATAATGGCCTACATTACGTTCAACTGAGCCAAAGCTGGCCACTTGAAAACCAACACACAGAGAGAGCTCAGGGCTCTCTGATACGAGCATCACAAGCAGGTGCTGGGACATCAAGTGTCAAACTGATCACACCTGCACTGCATTCCTCAGTTAGGGGCCGGCATTTTGGACTTTGACACACCTTCACATTAAAACCTGAAAGAAGACAAAAGTGGTGCGACAGCGCGACCCCTAACCGAAACACGCCGGTTTTCAGGATGTGTCTGTCCTTATATGGACATTACAGAAGGGCGCGCGCAGGAAGCAGCGCAGCATTTACAGGAAACCTCTCAGAGCCACATGATCAAAAAAAAAATCCATACTGTAAAAAAATGACATTTTTAAAAGCGTTAATATCACCAAACCCTCACTAAAGCACACGCCGTAACCAATCCGTTCGAACACACGGGTAATCTTCAACATTTCAGTGTCCTACCTTTCTCCATTTTCGGTATGTGGAGAACTCCTGAGAGGGCAGGAGAACACTCAGCTTGAAGAGAGACTTGAGCTCCGAGGGTAAGCCGTCTGACTCGAAATACTCCACTTCGACCGGGTCGGAGTTGGGGACGGGTACGTACAAACACAAGCACAGCATTTTTTTTAAATTTTTTTTTTAGGGGGGGAAATAAAACGTTTCACAATAAATAAATATAAATAGTTGAAAAGACTCTTCGCCTCTCGGCGGTGAAGCGCTGAAACGCCGGTAAGGAAGTGGCACAACGCTAAAAAGGCCACAGGCCACGCCCACATTACGCATTCTCGAAATGAGGCGACCTCATTGGTTGCCCAGGTCAATGCGTTCGTCACGGCCCACTGACCAATCACAGGGTCATTCCATTGAAAGGAGAGCCGGCTTGTGCGTAAATGCGTGCCCGGCCAGCCTTTCTTTGACCTGCCTGTGCAGAACAGTGTAGGACTGGGTTACCCCGTCTCAGTGGACGAGCTTCCCTTTATCAAATATCATAACGATTCGCTACATGCATTTAAAGTCGCGACATTGGCAAGCTTCTGTGTATCACTGCTGAAATTCTGCACCCATTGCTTTGCATTGATTGCCCTGCCCCGTAATGTTACACAACGCTTTTAATAAACAGACCAATACATACACGGTTTTATTATCAGTACATCCTAATGGATTTAAATCTAATGCGTAGAAATATATGATCCTGTTAAAAAAAAAAGTCAGAAACCACTTTTGATTTAGTTTCATTTCCAGTCAAATCAGTCATTTTTAGCATCAAGAAAAAAAGCAGGAAACCTATAGTTGATGCACAGTTACACATTATTTAGTGAGTTCATCTCAGTTTAACTTCCTCCTAGCTTCCATTCAGTTCTTCGGCTGGAATCCGCAAGGAGATTTTTTCAGTTTTAGAAGTTGGAGTACTTATTTTGCTTCTCACCCTCCCAAAGTAATCCCAAACACATTCAATGATGTTGAGGCCTGGACTCATTCCATTGTTCCAATTTGACCTTTTTGGTCTGTTTCTTTTCATTTAGGTACTGTACAGGTCAAAAGGTAGCTACTGTACAGATACATTTTGTGCGCCAAGGGACAAAGAATGTAAATGTACTCTCAAGGGTACAAGGTCCAGTTTTGTAACTTACACGTAGATTACCTTCACATTTAACCACATTCACACAGGTGTGCCCCCCCCCCCCTCTTAGACAGTTATAGACCTTATGTTACATGAAATGAAAATCCAGTAGTCAATGCAAATTGTTTGGGGGAAATGCAACTAAAAACGAACTGCACAGGAATATGGTAGAAGTATGTTGCCTAAAAGTACTGAAGATGGTACCACTACTATAAATACTATATATACAATATATACAGATATATCTCTGTCAATTTGCTCTATAATGTTTGTGCTCCAAATTTGAAAACACCTGTTTTTCCTCTTCTTTTCCATTGACTTTCTCCTTTCCACACACAAACTGTTATTTTATATCAGATCTCCTCAGGAACATATAAAAAAGGAACATTACATGTACTTAATGGTGTACTGACTGGTCATTTAGACAAGTAAATGTTTAAAATTAGAATGAAAAGCTTTGTAAGACTTCATCTAACTGCAAATCAGTCATTATAGGCTGAAAGAAGATAAGTGACGTTAAGGCTTTAAGGTTCTCAAAGATTTCTTAAAGAAAGCAAATGTGCCAGTGTTAAATCAGCACTGTTAGTGTGAAATGAACACTGTGATTGGTAAAAAATGGTCACTAGCACTGATGATAAAATCACATTGTAAACAATGAAAGAAATATTCTTGTCCAAACGGTGCTGATCAGTTGCAGTGTCATTTGTACCAGGCTGTAAAATGTATTTCGGTTCATGATGTCAAAGACATTTAGTTCCAGACATTGTTACATCGTTTGAGACAGTACGGCAACAAATTCCAAATCAGGACACCGTCTTCACTTTTCACTTTGTGCACTAATGCATCTCTGGAAATACCAAGAAAAGTACACACAAATGACCCTTTGCAGACCATTCCTAAAGGACACTTCATAAGGTAATGCTACATTTCATACAAAGAGATGTAAAAGCCTATGTGTACAGCATGAGCATGCAATTACAATGATTCGAGTTCTGGCTTGCAAAGGTAGAGCTAATGGCTGTCCTAGTCTGATCATATGATTGACATCGGAGCTTGCAGGTCTCCTGAAGCTAAGTATAGCCAAATCACACAGTTAAGCTAACCGACCACATGACTGTAATGAGCTCTAGCAGGAGGTTTGGGAAGTCAGTTGGTTGCTCTTATTACATCAAGCGGTGTCATTCTGGAGCAGCCCCATGCAGTTGTAGTGCATGTGGCAGAGTAGCTGAACAACGTAGCGCGCACTGAACACACTCGACTGCTTAGTTACATCATAAAAATCACACACTTCAAAGTTTTGAACATAAACTTTTTGGCTGCACCTCATCTCTGGGTGACAAGCCTTAAATGGGACTGGTGGAACTAGGCCAATGTTGGCCTACAATACATTTGCTTTTGACATAACTGACCGGCCTGTAAAGGCCTTAACTGGGGTTTTTTTCTGAGACACTAAAATGCAGTTGATGGCAATTATTTGCAGAATGTAAAATTATGAATTAGTTATGAATTAAGAACTACTGTAATGAATTTGTAAAGTTAAACAGCCATGTTTTGCCTTGTGGATTGGGAGGAGACCTGGAGCAACTGCTAAATATGGCTGCCTTGGCCAACTTACAAAATTCTCATGTGCTGCAGTTGTTTAGCTTTACAATTACATTAACTGTCCTACATCATTTTAAGGTTTATTAGAGTAAAGAAACGATGTAGCTTTATGTACCCAAATACAGATATAGCATATATTTCTAACTAAACAATTTGCTAACTAGCAGACTAGTTCTTATTAATAACCAGGCATTCTGATATGAAATCACAAATGTGTTTATTTAGGAAGTATGAATGACTATCTCTAGTCTTGAGAATCAAATCGTGGGCAGTGGTGGCGATATCGATAACAGGGTTGTGGGTTCGATTCCCGGGCTCGGCAAGCTGCCACTGTTGGGCCCTTGAGCAAGGCCCTTTACCCTCTCTGCTCCCCGGGCGCTGGAGTTGGCTGCCCACCGCTCTGGGTGTGTGTGTGTGTACTCACTGCCCCTAACATATGAGTGTGTGTTCACTACCAGATGGGTTAAATGCGGAGGACACATTTACACTGTACAGTGACAAATACGTGCACCTTTACCAAATGCTTTATGTGTTAGCTAGCTAATGTTATTTTTGCTGCCTGTTTTAGGTTTCTCAGGCAGGGCAGCAATGCTTGCTTTGAATGCCTTTAGACAGCAAGTAGGATGCACTAATAATGCACTATTGACTGACACAGAGCCGGTCACTTTTTATGCAATTGCACTATGCTTGCACTACGCTTAATAACACACTATAACATCAGCCATAAAATTAGTACCATTAGTAACATTATTACAGTAGGCTTTCTCACTTAGCACAATGCAAATATTAGCTTTGCTTAATGTACATTTCTTAGTTATGCCAAATGAGATTTATTGAGCCTCATTTGTTCAGTTGATTTAAATGTTTTAATTAATTAATTAATGTATTTATTTATTTATTTATCAGTTGGTTAGAGCGTGGTGATAATAACGCCAAGGTCGCGGGTTCGATCCCCGTACTGGCCACATCTGTAGGGCAGTGGTGGCTCAGCGGTAAGAGCGCCAGGATATCGATAACAGGGTTGTGGGTTTGATTCCCGGGCTCGGCAAGCTGCCACTGTTGGGCCCTTGAGCAAGGCCCTTTACCCTTTCTGCTCCCCGGGCGCTGGAGTTGGCTGCCCACCGCTCTGGGTGTGTGTGTGTACTCACTGCCCCTAACGCGTGTGTGTGTGAGTGTGTGTTCACTACCAGATGGGTTAAATGCAGAGGACACATTTTGCTGTACAGTGTACACTGTACAGTGACAAACACGTGCACATTTTCAGTAAAGTCATAGGTAGACCTCAACTATGAGAAAAACAATTTCAGAAAATCACATTGTCTGATTTTTAAAGAATTTATTTGCAAATAATGGTGGAAAATAAGTATTTGGTCACCTACAAACAAGCAAGATTTCTGGCTGTCACAGACCTGTAAGATTTTTTATATAAAACAACAAAAATCCCTTCAAGGATTCTGTGACAGCTTTAATTCATACCCTTTTTTTTAGACTATGTCTAACACTTATTTGTTATTCCAACCATATTTGGACATACAGCGAAAGAAAATGGCTTTAGGGCTAAGGTGCAACATATAGCATGTAAAGCATGAACTCGCAAAACCCAAGATTACAAAACTAGACTCAAGCAAGATCGTTCCAAACAGTAATAACATACCGTATGGTCATTAAAAGCCTATCGACATCAGTGAAGTGACAGAAGTGGTCTATAACAATGCAGATGTTATAGAAGAGTGCTTGAGGGGATGATCATGATAGTCAGGGCAGAATGCAGTTGTTGTCCCACTGATTAATCATTAATGCCAGAGAAGAACACATTTTGCTCTAAGAAGTAAACAGTGCTTTTTCAGCATGTTCTTCGGCCTCTTGTTCCTTCATTCTAAATGTATTGATCCACTGTGTGTGAGCTACGTGCCCCCCCCCCACCATAAGGTCATGTTCCAGGATCACCTGCATCACTGACTAAGGGGATTTGTTTTGATGTAGTGTGAATTACGTCAGAGAGCTAGGGCTCTGATAACCTTTGCTGGAGGTCACACTGGCTGTGAAAAACAGGATGTCTGAGAACTCCTATCTCTCCTGTTTTACAGCGTATTGCTACCAAAGTGTTGTCAACACCGGCTTTTTAGTACCTAGAACACTAGAAAGTAGTTTAGGTAATTATGTAATTATGAGCAGGCTGTGGAGGAACACTGTGTCCTGTACTTGCTCCCTGCAAAACAACCCATCATTTATAATTAGCTCTCTTCAATAAAGGTAGTGTCAGAAATTTCGTTCCATGGTGGAAGCCCATATGATAGGGATCTTCATGTTTGTACCTAATGTACCTAATATGACTAACAGTACAGCTACAATTTGACAATATGATTTAATGATGAAACAAAAGGTTGTGCCCATGTATGTAAAATGTTATTAATTTTTAACTATTGTTAAATTTTTTGTTATTAATTTTTAACTAAATTAACTATTGTCTAATAACGGCTGTGCACTATCATACATGGATCAGTGCGAAATGTCAGATAATGTTCCAGTGCAATTGCAGATTTCTACATCAGTATAAAATGTTAACATGCAGTCCTGCCATCTCTCTGGACAGCAGTAAAGGCCCTGTGTTATAAAAAGACCGGAGAGGCTAAGCCCACATATTCATGGCATCATTTCAATCTACCAGCAAAGGGCAATCTGTGCTATCCACTCAACCCTGGCACTGAATAACAGGTGCCTCAGAGAATGGCAGCGAAATACACCCTGTCAGGGTTCCAACATAGTGGCATTCAAGTGTAAAGGTTGTTTTATAGTTGACAGTTTAAAGGGGTACTTGTCTAGGAACACAGGCTGTGAACCAATTAGGAGCCTGATGCAGTTGGACTTAGGCACTGAGTACCTTTATTTAAGCTTTTCTAGAGATCAACAAATGCTAGAAAACACTGGTGTGAGAAGGAAGGAAGTGCAGTACATATGTGGCTAGATGTCCCTAGTATGTCATTCACTTCTGGCATAAACAAGAAACACAGAAATCTGGCAATTTAATGAAACACTGATAAAACATTTATTGCCTGTGTTCTTTAATATCCATGATATGCCCTGAAATGCATACTGTGATGAGTGTTTATCATTATTGGAATAAATGACATCATACTGCCGAACTCCACCCTGTTATTGTACTATTTTTGTTATTGTGTCCTTGGCAACTGATATTGGCTAATATTGTAATATTGTATCCAAACATCCTCATGTCCTTGGTGGTATTATACAAAAACAGAAACTCTAAAATAAGCCTAAAATATTGCCATTACTCTTGTTGCTGTATAGGCGCCACCATGTGGATGTTATGCCATTAAATTGCTTATCATTAAAGAAGTCGAGATGTCCAGGCTTTTGAGAAGGTGTACATTTCTGGGAAAGAATTATGATTTGGAGGAGTGTTCGAGTGGATTCTTTCCATTTGGATGTTGGAAACTCCCCTCTCGTTACTTGGTCGTGAAAGCAGCATCTGTGCAAGACATTATATAAGTAACATTCAGCTATTGGCACAGCTTTGGACTTGAACCTCATCAGCTTTCAAACATTTGAACACAGCTCACTCGAGTTGAAATTAGCTTAAAACTCAAAAACTGCAAACACTGTAACTTCACAGTGAGTCCTAAAGATCTATTGGCAACATATGTTTGGGCCCAGGGCCCCTGATCCATCAGCTAGCAGCCTAAGACCTTGGATTTAACAGCTTCTCTGCACGGAGCAACTGCAAGTTGCAGGCGGCATGCCACTAATATAGGGCTGGCCATGTATTCTGATGAACGCCTAGGTCTAAATTAATGTTCCATGATGTCCTTATTGTATCCCAGAATCACTTGAGAATAGCTTAAAGTGGACACCAACATACGAACATCTGAAACAAAAGGATGATTTGATTAATCTTGAGTCATCTGATAAATCTGTCTCTTATCAGAAATAAATAAATATGTCTTAAATATGTGTAAGCTTATGTGTGTGTGCAATAACAGAAATGAATGAATCATTAAACACACGTCTTTCGGAACAGACTAAAAATTGTCCTGGGGCCAAGAAATAAACCTCGGTGAGTCAGTTCCAGACTGGTTGCTTGAAAAAACAGCATTGCCTTTATTGCACAGAGTTAGTTTCTTTCACCATCAATGACAAACAGAACACAAGGGAGCCACTTTACTAAGCAGGGAAACAGACACAGATCACAGTATGCTCCACTTACAGATAATTTAACTAATGGGCCTAATCTCAGGACCCAGACTAAACCAAATCATTCAGTTACCTGCCAGACACAGTTGAGGGCACTAGTACTTTCACGTGTATAAATACAGTATACCTAGTCTCAGGAGTAGAAATGCTGTAAAAGCTGCACATCTGTATGCCAATGGAAACCACAGAACACTGCTGAAAATGGTTCAATCTTGTATTTGGGACTGCAATGCCAAACATTGATTTAAATATTTGAGTCACCAACTCGAAATATACTGCTTTTACTTGACAGAGGCTCACTGTTCTTGTGCTAACTTGATCTTAGCACAGCCTTTAATACCACAGATCATGGGATACTTCTGAACAGGCTTGAAAACCTTTTAGGAATCAAAGGATTTGCCCTCTTTTTGCCCTTTTGGCTGACCGTTACCAATTTGTTTATTTTAATATCGCATCCTCTGATCATACAAAAGTGAATGATGGTGTTCCGCAAGGGTCAGTGCTGGGTCTGTTACTATTCACTTCTTATATGCTGTTGCTGGGTGGAGTGCTTCGTAAGCATGGTATTAACTTCCACTGCTTTACATGTCAGCTAAACCAAATGACGACCACTGTCTCAATAAATTTACAGACGGTCTAAAAGAAGTCAAAGACTGGATAACACATGATGTGTCCTGATGTCTCAATGGTTTTGCCGTATTTTGGCTAACTCATTCAATCCTTTAACCGGTCATGTATACTTTGCTCTCACACTTCGATGCTGGCCTTCTGGCAGTTCCTTCAAATAGACAAAACAATGCAGGGGGGAAGAAGCTTGGGAACAACCTTCTTGTCGCTCTTCAAGACTCAGACACACACTCAGTCTTTAAATCTACATAAAAGAACACCCCTCTTCACACAAGCATTTGGTTATTCTTTTCCAGATTGTATGTACTCTCAAACTTCCCTGTTTCCTTCCCTGTCTCTCTATCTCCCTCATGTCTTGAGCTACCCCTTGCTGACTCTTCAATGTCTGTGTTTTCCCAAAACCCTCTTATCCCCTGTTTTTCTCTTCCTTTCTTTTTTTTTTTGTCTCTTTCCCAGATATCGAGACAACTTGTTCCTGCTGTTCTGCCCAACCCAGCTCTCCACTTCACCATACTGCCCACTTCGATGCTGTCGCAGCAGGACAGTACTGTACAGCTGTGCATGTGCATGACTTTTCACTAGTTTCATCCTGTGTGTCCTGCTCTCACTCACATTTTCAGAACTCATGGCTTGCTTTTACATTAGTCATAGTTCTCCATTATCTCACTCTGTCTGACCATTTCCTTTGCTGCGTTTTTGTTATCTAACCACCGTCCAATCACACTGTCTCATGTGAAAATGTGGATCAGGAAGATAAGCCAAGCTATGCTACATCTACCATCCTACACTGCTGAATGTTGAGGAACGTTTAGGGGTTCTTGAATGGGAGACTGTGGAGCCTATTTCTTCTAAAAACATTTTTCTTAAAGGTTCCTTTCCTCAAAGCACCTTAAAAGGGTACATTAACAGTGCATGCTATCACAATTTCCCCACTTAAGTAAGCACCAAGTGGCTTTAATGGGTCGTATGTTCATAGAGTACCTTTGGCGAATGACAGTGCCAGCTCTTACTACACGCAAACTACGCAATTAGGGCCTCTCACCTGTCCACCTGTTTCACCTGTGTTCAATGATATCGGATTTGACTTTTTGTCAATAATCTGAACACATTAATAACAATAATATTAATAAAGAAATGCTGCAATATTTTTTGGCCATGACTGTAAATAAAGTAGAACAGTGAACATAATATACAAAATAGCACTGTTAGGTCTCAGAGCCTCAAAAAATCAATCCCAAAACGCTGACTGATGCAGGGTACTATGTGTACAGCTCACATAAGCCATCACTAGGCCTCTTGCCTCATCAAAATGTGGGTAAGTGATCAAAACTGTCACTCATTGGGGGTTTATTTATATCTACAGGAAAATTAAAACTCACTACAGAACAGAACAGAAAAAAAAAATCTAGTAATTTAGTTTATTTGGAACTAAGTAGAGAAAGTCAGCGTAACGTTACACCTACAACAGTGCCTGTACCTCTCTCACAGAACAAAAGTGTGCTAACAGTGCTCCCCTGCTGGAGAAACATCAGATGGCAGTGAGTTCCAAAGCCAAGGGTGTTTTCTGTGGCTATAACAGAGGGACTCAGCTATAGATATCTGGGGGAGACCATGATGTATTGAATTTGGGATAAATGTACAAATCATTTGAATCAACAGACTATATGTAGCAGCCTTGGGAACATCTAGTAGCTGTCCACAATTAAATTAGTCCCAGTTCTTTAACGGTTCTCTTTTCCTACGTTACAGTTATTACATCTGACGCATTGTATATTACAAGTCAGTCATCACCAATATCCAATAACACCACCCCATCGCCCAGCCCTAGGTAAACAGCTTCAAATGATCTGACAAAACAAAGGCGGAAAGTCACTAAAAGAGCTCGCAGGGACACACAGGCATACAAACCAGTGCCCAGTACATGCAGGTGTCACGAAGACACAGGAGAAATTCATTTTCACAATGAATGGATAATTTAAAGTGTTTTTGGTCAGACAACATATTTTTAAAGACATGAAATGCTTTGAACATCAGGGTCCAACCATCACTGCTATAAACAATTCTGACTTTTTTTCTAGATTGTTTTTCTATAATAGACTTTGTTTACATCTTAAATATAGCATTATGCACAAAATGTATCATCATTTGCTGCTAGCAAACAGACCAACAGGCTCCTCCAGTAATGTATAGCCATCTATTAGAAGCTTCAAATAGCTGGTTTAAACCAGACTAGATAAATGCCCTTCATATCATCGCTGTCCAATGAAAAACATGTGTCTCCGAAATAGTGACTTTACAGGTAAAGGCAAAATGATCTTAACTCTGAATGGAAGTCAATTAAAAATGTTTTTAAGAGTTTATTCCAAGTAACTATTAATACAGAATTATTTACGCAGTGAATAGAAGCAGCTACAGGGTTCAAATGATGGAGAAAACTAAAAACAGACAAAAATGGAGATGCATGTTTTTCATTGGACAGCAGCAATATGCTCGGTTTCCTTTAACAGCAGAAATCTGTTAGACTATTATAGAGTGCTATAATAGTATTAGTATATTAGTGGAAAACCAAATGCAGAAAGGGTACTCATAGAGCAATTACATGTGCAGTTGGCACATCCAAAATAAAATTTATAAATCCTACATGACTGGAATATCCTGTGCTATTGTATTGTATTGTTTTTTTTTTGTTCTTGTGAATTTCTGACTTGAATTTTAATTATTTTTAGCATTTTTAAGTAGTAACTACCCTACACGTGCACTGTAGGCTGATCGATAAACACTATAAAAATACTTAATAAAAAAAAAAAAAAAAGAATGATGTTCCAAGGTCATGAGGTCTGTACACTCTGCGTCTATCTCGGCAAAGCTCTCAGACAGTAACTATCAGCCCTTCATGATCAACCCAAGGCTGATCGACAGCGCAACATTTCAAAATCATATTTTTAAAAAATCCAATAATTATTTGTGGCATTTGGGTCAGATATATAATCTATTACATACGCTGATAAGTAATAATAATTACATTTGTAAGAGGTCAGGGAAAGTGGTTTACGCCGCATCAGAGCTAAGCATTGCTTGTATTATTATAGTGCTCCGCCGTGTTGCGTAGTAAACCGCCAAAGTGTGTCTAGAGTGACCGTCAGTTCAGCCAATAGGAGCGAGGATCGTCACGTTTGCTAAACGCCACAGCGAATGAGAATCCACATTACGAGAGTGGGCGGGGTTTCGGCCATTACGGACGCAAGCGTTGTTGTTGGAAGAAGAAGTCGATTCAAGAAGCCATTACGTTGCGCAGTTTAATCACGAAAAACTTACTATTTTTACGTATGCTACGCACTTTTTTACTTTTCTCAAGTCTTCTTTAAAACATTATGGCATCGCAAGCAAAGAAGAGAAAAATGAATTTCTCGGAAAGAGAGGTTGAAATAATCGTGGAGGAGATGGAAAAGCAAAAGCACATTTTGGTGAACCACTTCAACGCTGGCGTTACTCACATCACTAAGAATAACGCATGGATGGAGATACTGAAGCGCGTTAACGCCGTCACGAACTGCCAGCGCGAACTGGCGGAGGTGAAGAAGAAATGGTCCGATTTAAAGACCGAGGTCCGCCGGAAAGTGGCCCAGGCGCGGGCAGCGATGGAAGGCACCGGCGACTGCACCACCGTCCCAGTCATTCTGACAGCCATGCAACAGCGGATCTGTAATCTGCTGGGAGAAGCCACCATCATAAGCCTGCCTGCCGGGGAGGCTGGAGAGGCGACCGCGGAGATCACCGTGCCTGTGCCGATTAGCTCAGCTACCACAGTTACACTGACGCAAAGTAAGTCAATGGCGTTACTGTAGCGTGAATTAGCCTAGCCTAGAGAAACCCACTGCGCTGAACTTTAACACTTGCAGAGCCTGCTGTCTGTGTTAACTGTGGAACCTGGGAAATTGGGGTCGACTGTTTTTATTTTTATTTTTATTTTATATATAAAACTTTATAAAAAGCACACACACTGTTATTATTATTATTATTGCTACTACTAATAATAATATTAATAATAACAATAATAAAAAACAACAACACTGATAATAACAACAATAATAACTACAACGTTAAAATATATATTAAACAAATAAGTAAGAAAAAAATACTAGAATAAATAAATAAATAAATATTCACAATTACTAGTATAATGTTTTGGGTACTATTTTATCATACAATTTTACCTCTTCATCATGACCATATGAAAACTAAATTATTGTTTGGGGGAAAAAAATCATGAATATATCATTTAAAAATGCCTTAACCTTCAGGGCAGTATATTTGTAAACATTTCATGTAATTACCTTATGTGAGGTCACTTTTGAAGGTATTAAGCACTTGTAGGACTGAGAAACTAGTCGAATTCCCTTCCAAAAATACGCAAATCCATATTTTAAGGAAATTCTACTGGATGAACGAAAACAAAATTGTAGCAAATGCGAGGTTGACAAAAAAAGGAAGTGTGCTAATGTCAGAAATAAAGCTGCTTTCTCTGTACCAACAGGTATCCAACCAGGCCCACCTGGTACAGCCTGTGAAATAAAAACACTAGAAGGTAAGCATTTTGAGTCATTTGTGATGGACACAGCACATCAGAGGACGGATGTACTGACCATCATCTTAACATGGTTGTGCCTTTTTTTGTGTTGGGGTACAGCAGCCGAGACCACGTACCACACGCTCGAGGAGGGCATGGTGGAGTACTGCACCACGGAAACGCCGGTCACAGTCACCGCAGAAGCCCCTGTGGAGATGTTGGCAGCGCAGGCAGAAAGCTCTGTGAAGCCGCAAGAGCTGAAAAGCCGCATTGCCCTCAACTCAGCCAAGCTGCTGCAGGAGCAGCGTGTCACCAACCTTCACGTCCGTGAGATTGCCCAGCACCTGGAGAACCAGAATGACCTGCTCCAGATGATCCGCCGCTCACAGGAGGCGCAGGCCTGTGCCCAAGAGAGACAAGCCCAAGCCTTAGAGGGCACGCAGGCAGCCCTGCTAGCGCTCATCCAAATGTTCAGGCCTGCGTTAAAGGACTTGAGGAAGTTTCTGCAGAACGCTAACAGTGCAGGCGCAGGGGCCGGTATTGAACCTGGGGAGGGAGGGGGGAATGTGCCACAGCAGGCAGAAGATGGACCGTAGGCTGGATTCTGTTGTTTGCTGTAAGGGAAATGAATGGAGTATGCTTGAGCTTGTAACTTATACTGTTCTCGAGAGTGTCCTGTATGTTATGCAAGTACATAGTGCCTCAAACAGTCGAGTGCTTGTCTGTGTGTGGAGATGTGAGTGTTTAAATGTGTAGTCAATTGTGGCTTTTATCATAATTTTACATGAGGCCAGCTTATTTTCACACAATTCTGTACAGGTGAGTATTTAGCATTTTATTATAATTGTTATTTTTATATTTAAAACGTAACAGTTTTGTTTATTCCACTATGCGGTGCTTTAAAAACTCCTAGTTTCTACTGTTGAACAGAATATATGGCTTCTAGTTCAAAATGGCTTATTGCATTACACACGAACACGTCAAACATAGCGAAAAATAACCCTCACAAATAAACTGGTGAATGGAATTGAACTCTAAAGGCCTAATCCTACTAAGTCTTTTCTTTGTTTGCCAGAAGTGGGCAGTATTGTTACCTTTACTCGCTTACCTACATCAAATATACGTGAAGTTTATGATATTTTAAAACCTTTCCCTTTCGTGGAGTGCATTCATTTGGAGAAATTGATCTACCTGATTCTGCTTTGGTCCTTAAGATAGATTATAGACATTTTAATTTTAATTTAATTGTGTTCTGTTTGGGACACACCTTTCACTTTAGCGTTAAGAATAGCTTCCAACCCTGCATGCTGGATGAACTGATTCTACATGGAACACGGTACTTGTTTTTGAGCGATTTCTATTGTCTACTCACGTTTTAGTGTGGCTTGAGTCATTATTACTGTATGAGAACAATACTTTTTGTTGAGGATGGATTTAGCTACTCAGCCCTCCTCTGGTGTAGCATAGATGCACCATTTGCTTAGAAAGATGCTGTGCAGTGGGCACAGGCTTATCAAACATACTGGGGGAAAAATAGAAAAACGTAGCCTATTCTGATAAATCACAAACGCTACTGTCAGAATTGGGCAACAACAGCATGAATCAATGAACCCAACCTGGCTGTTTAAAGTACAGCCTATTTAAAGTATTAAGAAAGTCTGTAAAATTAAACATTAGAATTAATTACTGCATGTTTAGTACATAAAACCTAATCTGCCTGTGCTGTCCTTTCGCTATGGTCAAATGCATCATGAATGAATGCAGAATGAATAATATTCCTCTTTAGCTTCACTGGACCTTCTGAGGGCTGCTTTGCGACTACCAAATCCACTGCACTTGCACCACTAATCATTGCTTGAATGACACAGCAGCCCTTCCTGGCCACGTCCAGCACAATAAAGCATCATGTCACAGAGTAAAAGTCGCCTCCAACTGTTTACATGAACATGACGAAGAGCTCAGCGTTCTTCAGTGGTCTAATCGAACAGAACACTTCAAATGTTGTAGATTGGGAGATTCACAGCATTAAAGCGCCCCAGGAAAATCAGCAGGGCGTGTGTGATGCAATCATGTCAACATGAGCCAGAATCTCCAAGAAGTGTTTCTAACATTACTTCCATGCCACAAACAATTGAGGCTGTTTTGAGAGCAAAAGGAGACCCTTTTTATTAATTGCTCTGTGAGGGTATATCTAATTTCACACAGTACACATATCAGACTTAACCATTCACGTACTATTACTATGGAGTTTTTGACACCAGGGTACTAATCTGGAAGCTGGTCTGCACTGCACAGTTAAAATGAGGAACAATAATAAGGAAACTACCTCCAATGTTAATAGGTATAGCCATTTTTTGGTTTCATACATAACTGGCTGATGGTGAAGTTACAAGGAGTGTTCCCCTTCTCTCCAGAGAACACATTATTCTTGGTATTGACATGAAATCATGTGAATTCCAATGATGGCGCTTAACACTCATTAAAAACATCATACATAGTCAAACAGCATGGAGCTAGTTGTTGATCAATAAAGAAGAGGAGCAATTGCTGAAGTTGGCAGACAGGCGGTGGCATGTACATCGTGAAAGGCAGCAGCGTGAATTTAGCCAATGAGCGATCGATTTGTAGTGAGCTCCTATCAGTCACTAACTGTGTTAGCTAGTTAGCATCGTTAGCTGCAGCTGACCATTGTGGAGTATATTTTCCAAAGCTTTACTTTACCTAGCTTAATATGTGCTAATGCTAAATCTACTACTTACTTTATGTAAGATCTGTCCCTTAAACAGTTCAGCGCATATTACAGATTAAGGAATAGACAGTGATGCAGAGAGGTTACCAGTTAGCATGTTTTTTTAGTTTTTTGTTTTTTTTAGCTTAACAGACAAAGATGGGTCTTGAGTAACAGTGGAGTGCTTGTGGCTGTGGGTTCGATTCCTGGGCTCAGCAAGCTGCCACTGTTGGGCCCTTGAGCAAGGCCCCTTTAGCCTTTCTGCTCCCCGGGCGCTGGAGTGGGCTGCCCCACTGTGTGTGTGTGTGTTGGGTTAAATGCAGAGGACACATTTTGCTGAACATAGTACAGTGACAAATATGTGCACCTTTACCTTAGAGTGTCTCAGTGTAAGCACAGACATTAAGCCGGATGGGGGTGGTCTTTTTCTTTTACCCCCCCCCTCTCCCTTACACGCGATGCCCACGTGTGAGCCCGGCGCGTGCGCAGTCAAGCCGCTCATTTGTCGAACTGCAGCCGAGGCAACATGACAGGTGCCGTGACACGTCCTATCCCCTCTGACGTCATCTTACAGGAGGACCATTTAGGACCCAATGCAGTGAGCAACGACCCAAAGCAACTGCTTACTTTACAATGAGTATTTTACCTGTTCACTCGCGGAGTATCCGCGCAAAATCGTTCAAAGTTAAACAGCCGAGCTCCTTCCCCTCGACTGTATTAGCCATCATGCTACTAGTTAGCCAGTCGAGCTGATCGCCCTTCAATTGTATTAGCTAGCTAGCTAGCTGGTATGCGACGCGCAACACTGTCAAGAAAAATACACAGTAATAAAAATATATATTTCCATTTATTTTAATCGTGAATGGCCAATTAAACACGTGGACAATTTCACCCAGCGGGACAGTCGGAAGAGATGACATGTAAGGGGGATAGGATGCAGAGAACTGTGGCTAATATTTGTTAGCAAGCTAACACATGCTAAAAGAACTGCGATAGCGATAATATATGAGATACTTGCTAGAACGTGATTCATATTTAATACGTAAAGTTAAAGAGCAAAGTTTTATCGAGATAAAAAAAAACATCGGTAATGATCAATAAATGTCTTTCTATAAATGTTAATCTGGCATATTAAGCCACACGCCGCGTGAAAACGGGGGTTTGGGGGGGTGGGCTGTGTAGGTCGGCCGGCACCGCAACTAAGCGATATGTGGGGAGAGCAGAGCATACACCAATATTAAAGGCACAGCAACCAAAACGGCCCAATAAAAGGATGAAGAAAGTCTATAAAAACAGAAGTTAAAGAATAAATCACTGCATGGTTTAGAAGTAGGTAGAGTAAAATTGAAAATACCAGAAAATATAGTTGTATGCAAATATTTAGACACCCCAGTCAAATTACTCAATTTTTTTGTTGATTTTCTAGATGAAAATATGTAGAAATCATACAGATTTATATTATATTATACAGATACAGATTTGTACCACATTTTAACTACTGCTTATTATTGGTTACATTTAACATATTGGGGAAAATAGTTAAATATAAAATGTGGCATGTATAAAGATAATAGCACATATATATATATATATTGCAATAGAAAGTGCACTCAAAGTCAGAGGCCATATTTACATTGTGTGTCCTGTAGACGTTAGCCAGAAAACACAGGGGTGTCTTACTGGCCGCCGCCAGAGGGCGACACATCAACAGACTCAGTCCTACACTGCTACGACCAGATTTAACTACGACTCAGTCACGATCCGGCCTGCCTTTTCCTTTAGCACCCCCCCCATCAAACCTTCTGCTTTTCACCTGGTTATGAGTCACCCAACCAACTTCTCCAAAAATCTGTAAAATCCAGACCTGAGAGCTGGTCATGTGGGGAGTAACGTCAGCCGAAGCCCACATAGCGCGCTCTGAGGGCCAGCAGCAGGGGGGGGGGGCTGGGGGGGCTGGGGGGGCGTGCTGCTTTCGGCGGCTGGGCTTTGAAACTCACACGGCAGTAAGGGTGATTTTTGTGTCTGGGGAAAATCCTCCCCGGGGGCGGCGCTTAGCCTCGTCATTGTGGAGCAGAAGCAGAAGCAGAAGAGGGGAACTCTAAAGCTGGGCAGTGAGATCGGTGTGATTTCTGCAGCTACGATATCACGCCTCAGACGCTGGAAATGAGGTCGCTGGACGGACAGTGTGTTGATCCGGTCGGGCAGTGAGGGCTGTGTGCGGTACGCTGAGCTGAACTACAGACTGGTGTGTGTGATCCGGCGACGAGAAAGCAGCAGTTGAAAATCTGCCCAGCTTCGGTCCCTTTTCTCTGATCGGCCGGACAGACCGAGAGTGAGTACAGAGGGGAGTTAGAAGAGTGTCCTTCAGTGTGAGGGAGTGAGGGAGTGAGTGAGGGAGGGAGTCAAATTTGACACGTACTGAAGTTTTTGGGCTAGATCAGAGCGGCGTGTGTGTTTACTCTGTGCCCCTCTCTCTCTCTCTCTCTCTCTCTCTCTCTCTCTCTCTCTCTCTCTCTCTCTCTCTCTCTCTCTCTCTCTCTCTCTCCCTCACAGGTAACGAGCCCGTGTTTCTCGATCAGAGAGGAGAATGGGATCACCCTAACTGTTCAGTATCGTTAACGGTCCCGTTTTCACAAGCACACACTTCAGTCTTCAGCCTTCAGGAGAACAGTGCTGGTGCCAGCTACCTGTCGATGGCGTTTTTAGTCAAGAAAAAGAAATTTAAATTTCAGACCCACTTTACTCTGGAGGAGCTGACAGCTGTGCCTTTCGTGAACGGAGTGCTCTTCTGCAAGATCAGGTTGCTGGACGGGGGAGACTTTGCCACATCATCCTCTAGGTAAACCCTTATATATTTTATTGTAAGCTAAACTAAGCACTAACAGTCACTAACACTAACTAATTAATTTATTTATTTATTTATTTATTTTTTACCTTTTTTCTGGCTGTTATATATTTATTATTAATTCATCTGCATGTAGAGAAAATCTTAAAAAAAGTTACATTATTATTATTATATAGTTTTGTATAGAGTACAATAATGCTATGGGTTTGTAGGAGTTGCATAATGTGTATTTTAAGTAATTGTGTACATGTGTGCTTAAAGAGGGAGGTCCACTTAATTCTCCAAATCTCTGTAACGCTGCCCTTAAGATGTAAACAATGCCATTTTATGTCAGTATACTGGGATATAATTGTTGAAAGTGGTGGTGATCTGAACCAGGTGTCTGAAATGTTGAATGTAGTAAGGTGTAGTAAGGTGAAATAATCCCCTGCTTATTTGTAGGGATGCACCGATACCAGATTTTCAAGTATCTACTGATACCGAGCACCGATACCGATACCAACTCTGACTTAAATACTGGATAGATGACTGTAATTCCTGTTATTTCGAGTGTTCCACTTTTTATAGGTTGTCCTTTTTATATCTTGTCCCAAATAAGATCCAATAAGCGTGAAAGAACTGAGTAACTGCACATTTGAAAAGTTTTAGAGCTGTGGAAAAAAGAAATTGCCACAATGCGGAAAGATGTGCAAGTAGAGAAGCGTAATAAAATAGATTCTAACTGGTGTAAAACTTACATTTCAGAGCAGTGAAAAAAAGCCCAGTTTAGAAACAAAAAGTGCTTATGCAGCAATTTCTCATTCAGGTAAACGTCTCTATGTAAAAAGATACTAAACTTTAAATTAGCTGCTAAAACTCAAATTTTGGTTTTAGAACAAAAAAAAAAAAAACACCACATAGACAGAAAAAGTGCTGTAAATGTAAATTAAATTTAAACATTAAATGTCAGTTTAATGGGAATAACTTTTTATTACTGGCTTTTACTGGTTGTTTAAATGTTTGGTTTTATAAAAAAAAAGGAGGGAGTCAGTAAGCTTCATGGTATTGGTGCTCTCTAATGCTGATACTGTTGTACTGTGTTAAGTGCCAGTATCTGCGCTGATACCGATACGGTACTGGTCTCGGTGCAAGGCTAAGAAAAACTCAAGGATGCTTGGAAGTACCAGTGCCAGCACCTATCAGCACCACTGTAAAATAGTTACAGTTTGTTTACAGTGAGCCATTTCACTTCCACCCACTTTAATAGACTTTTTTTCACACATTTCAACAACTGATTTTCGCTAAGAAAGAATGTGATTTAACATTGCCTTATATTTTTGCTTTCTTAGGCTACTAGCAGTTCAGTGGTGGTTTAAAATTTTTTTTAAAGTCTCAAACCAAAACAGTCCACCTTCAGATGGATGTTATTGTGGCCAGGCTCCTATGATCCCTAAGCCAGTTGCATTAATCAGCGTTTATCTCTGCTTGTTTGCTGAAGGGCAGAACCCGGAGTGAATATTCAGATTAAATCAGTCAGATTAAAGATGAATATCCTCTATCTGGGCCCAGTCTTGTGCATGTACTGTAGTTTAAATGCCAGCTCTTGGACACCCTCCAGATTTCATCAAAGGCTGAAAGTGCGATCACGTACCAGTAAACCCTCTGGATACGTCTGGTTCTGACCTAGGCAGTTGTTTTCACAGATTGTCCTGTCTCTGTCGCGTTTCCCAGCTCCCAGCTCTCAGCACACACACGCGCACTGTGAATAACAGGAAAGAAAAAGGGCACACCGTCCACATCATCAGTGATTCTGCACAGCTTTGGCCTTTTACTTATCTATCACCTCTCTGGGCCAAGCCCACTGAACCTACAGGACCTTTACTGTGGATGCTCACCCACAGCTGAGGAAAGGAGGCATTCGCTAGGGACTTAGAGTGGGCAATATAGCAAAAACATGCCTGCACAGTACTTGAAGGCAGCTCCCAATACACAATGCGTTTCGTGGTATTTACTTTTTTAAGGTTTTGGGATCCAGTTTGAACGGACAAAATGTTATAAAAGTATACTTTAAAAGTGTTCTCCGAGTCCAGGAAGGTTGACCGTACCCTATGATAAATATTGCCACGTCTTATAGCCCCACCTCTTGTGTGACCCAGCTGAGCGAACAGTGTCAGTATGTGGACTGGCTCTGGCAAATGGAGAGATTGGAGAATTGTAAAAGAGCCAGTTGTTTAGGTCTCATTTTCCTTCTTCCTCTTTAACGTTCTCATTCAGTTCACACACACCACATGCTTCCCTGTCCTTTCCTCATTTCCCACACACAGGCGCACAAATGCACACACATACATACATACGCACCTTATGCAGTACAGAAAAAAGGTATTTGAGTCCATTTGAGTTTGTGCTGACAGAGAGGTGAATGAGAGGGGAGAGAGCTTGCAGAAATGCTTTTGCTTATTTGGGTGCTCCTGTGCCGTGTAGATTATCTTGAGATTTTCATATTGCTAAGTAGGGCTGGGCGATTTGGTAAAAATACTATATTGTGATATTTAACAGACATTTTCAAATGACCATCCATACACTCTCCCATATTTAGGACAGTGATTTTTATATAAAATCTGCTGCATTTCATCCAGTTAAATCAGACAAATTAAACCAGACAATTGCACATTAAAAAAGAACCCCCCCCCAAAGAAAACGGTGTTTATCAGGATATAATAAATTGATATTGTCATATTGCCCGCCTCTTTTGCTAAGTAACTGTTGGGTGCAATTCAATTGATTCTCCTTAGTGTTCAGATTACATTGAGGTTAAGGTTAGGGTAAGGTTGAAGATGACTTTAAAATCGTGTTATTTAACATTAACCACGTTTGAGTACCCTTTTAATAACAAATTGTAACTGTCCATTTGAATGGCTCTTTAGTATCAAATCCATGTTTAAACAAGCCTTGGTGACCTTGGTGATCAAACATTGGTTTCATGAAAAGAAAAAAAGTCTGTCTTTAATAAGCAGCCTCATATTCGAATAGTGTCTTCTGCTGTTGGGTGAAACACAGGGTAATGCTTGAGCTTCAATAAGGGAGATGAAAGAGCAGGGAATGGTATGAAGTGTGATGCTGAGTAGTCAGAGAACAGGAGAAATCAAACAAGGTGTCTTGCTTAACACCACTGCAGCGGGTGAGAAGAGAAAGGCGTCATCGTTCGATCATGAGGTTGGAGATAGGGTCCTTAAGTTCTTCTCTGCCGGTCATACCATTTCTATATTACAGAAAAGATTTTTGGCTAGAGAGTCTGTGGAAATCTTAAGAGGTGGGTGACCGGATCCTTTCTCAGTGTATTATAGATATTTTCAATACTTCTAGATCTCTAAACTGCATGTATCATACAAAGAGCCTGTAAATAACAATAATTGGTGAAAACCAACAGCACAAACTAATAAGAATAGGTAACTATTGGATGTTGGCCAAAAGGGCCATTATATTAATTTTGAGTTTTACTCCAATGTGAAATCTTAAAATTCAGTTCTACTCCCTCTGAAATTCCCCCTCAACTGATGATGAAATGGTGAAGATTATTTTCTAGTGTTGGCCGACAAAGAAAACTCTCCGACTGGACCCTGTCTACCCCGCACGCTTCACACTACGCCTGCCGCCGCACACTTGTTATCGACCCCCCCCCCCCCCCCCCTCCCCTAACATTTTTCGAATGCTGAGAGGGCAGAAGGCCGGTAGTTGTTATGTGGATGGATATTCTCTATCGACTGAGCACATCGGACTGCAGACTAATCAAGAGTAACATGCATAAGGAGTTTAATTTAGGCAGTGGATCGCCAGTGATTAAAATGCTTATTGGTTCCTGGATGGTGATAAGATGGCACTGAAATTTGCTATTGCAAAGACCAGCAAGGACCACCTACTTTAACAGAAAGGGGTGGAACGAGCTGCCCCTGGGTGTCCGAACGGCCGAGTCGCTCGCTGTCTTCAAACGCAAACTGAAGACCCACCTCTTCAGAGAGTACTTGGAAGAATAGTTCTATGGTCGCCTTATTGTCTTGTGTTTAGCAATGTCTAAGCTTAGAGGTATCTTTTGAATTATTAGTCTATTCTAACAAGCTAAGGCTTTTCTTGGGTAAATAGCAAAGCACTTTGTAAGTCGCTCTGGATAAGAGCGTCTGCTAAATGCCGTAAATGTAAATGTAAAGGGGCCATTTGACTAACATTCAAGCACAGTTCTCTGTTTTTGGACAGAGTGTGGTAGGAGGCAACTTTAGGGGTCTTGTGAAAATGCCTTGCTCTGAAACGCTCTTTTTTTGCTGCGTTATTCAGTAGTACTAATACGGGACGTTACTAGTACTAACTAGGATTTAGCTGGAAAACAAAACTTTGCAGAACACACAGTATATCTGCAACTGCATGCAGTAAAAATGTCATCAAGGATAGTGATGTTTGTGTTTATTTTAATCAGCAAATTACCCATCAGAATGCACTACCCTGTCGCAACTCAGAGCTTGCTGGTTTTGGTATGCAGAATTGAAAATGGAAGCCTCTGCAGCAGTGCAAACAAGCTAACCCCACATTCCCTCGTGTGTGGTAGGAGGGTGTGGGCGTAGAGGCTGTACTTTAAGTATTTATTGTTGGTAACGTTGCTAAAAAAGGCATACGTGTTTAACTATATATATACGTGTATAACTATAACTATATATATATATATATATATATATATATATATATATATATATATATATATATATATATATATATATATATAATATGTAAAATCACGTTATGCAAGAATGTGACTCCCAGTTTGTACAATTTATCCCCACCACTTGCAGTATCCTAGAGGCTTTCTATCATTTCAGCATTCCAGTCTTTTCTTTAAGGAATTTTACTCAGAATTCTGATCATTCTTTCACATGTCAGGGCTGTGCATAAAGAGGCTGAGAATTTGCCTTGCTATTTTTAGAAAGCAGATGCTCTGAAGACGCATATGGAAGTGCATATGAAAAAATTATTGGCTTTGTAAATGGAACAAAAGGTGTTTTGCATTCTTACCATGTAAGCCTGAATCAGGTTCTTTGTCCCGCTGTCTATTTTAGCTACATGCAAGATACAAGAAGAGAAAGAACATTTGAATTCAGTATCGTAAATACTTACATAACCTCCAATCTGAACTCTTTATATGGCAAGGGTTCCACACCCAAGCCTACACAGACATTTAAGAGCCAGCCATAAAAGACGCGCACGCTTCTCTAGTACCGGACTTGGCCACATGTTCAGTTTATCATTTGTAACCTGTAGTTTTCTAACTACTATGTTCTGGTACGCGTTGTTTTTTTTTTTTTTTTAGGCCCTTGGGGTCAGGTCAGAAATAGTGCTGTTTAATCTGTAACTGCCTTACAGAGCTGGCATGTGAGGCTTATGTTTTCATGCCCAGAACTCAATGTGCTTTTGATTAGAGCATGTCTGGAAGATGAAAGAATTTAAAGGACTTTGATCGTTGCCTGCATAGCATTTGGAGAAATGGTATTTCTTCCTGCAAACTACAGCCTACTACCTTTGCTGATCTTGATTACAGTAGGGCTCACTGAAATAATGCAGGGTTTTTATATGTACAGCATGATCATGTAAACAGTTTAGATCTTTTATTATCATGGACATAAATTGCATTTGGGGGAGGGAAAGAAATGACAATGCAGACCAGGCATTGGAATCTGGAGTGGGTAATTTTTTTGACCATATCATATTTGGCTTACAGTTTTTCTCCCTACGCGCTGTGTGTCCTGCCTTGCAAATGGCACATCCCATATAAATAAAGGGTCAAGCTAATGTTCTCATGGTGGTGTGTGTCTGCATATTTCTCTGCTCCACAAAACCAAGAATCTGTGTTGTGTATGCTGTTTCGCTGTACAGCACGGATGTAATAAGTAATCTAAGAATCCTTTGAGCTTTAAGTATGGCTTGGCTTGACCCGCCATCCCTTAAGATCCACGTAAGACAAGCAACTTCCCCTGGGTGTCCGAACATCAGAGTCGCTCACTCAGTCACTTCAGTCTTTAAACACCGACTGAAGACCCTGAAGAGTACTTGGGCGAAGTGTAGTGCAGAGTGTTGAGGTCTCCATACTGACTTCTGTGTTTAGTAGTATTTAAGCTTAGAGGTATCTTCTGGATCCTAATCTATACTAACTAGCTAAGGGTATTTTCTGAGTAAATCGTGATCAGAGCGTCTGCTAAATGTATTCAATGTAAATCTACATGTAACACATGCTTAGTTTTCCATGTTTGGGGTTTTGTACACGGATCTTATGGAAACTCAACCCGTGGGAACATTCTTCTCCTTTTTTTTTGGCTCGGTTTACTGTACTGCAGTTAGCATTCTCATGACCGGCTCATTCCCTCTTAAGAGTGGCACTCACATCTGATTACTTGCTCTGTTTACCAGTAAGATCAAACAGCAGTTCAAAATCAATGTAAGAGGGTTTGGTCCTTCCACACGCCAAACCCTTTAATCAGGCTTGGCTTAACATCCCAGCTGTGTGATCTGACGGTCACACTGTGGTCCAGCACGTATTGGGTCTCCTTTCAAAGACCGATGTCCAAGCAAACCCACAGCTCACGATAGCCTTATCTCTACATGTTCAAGGCGCATGTTTTGCCAGAGAGATCCCATCTCTTGTGGGGACATAGCATGCCTGGTTCAAAGGGTCAGCCATCGCCCTTTCCCCGAGTCCGGCTGCCCTGATACCGCATTGCACTCTTGGAGAGCTTCGATGACACTACGTTGCACAACACCATCCCATAAGGACCAGGCGCCGTTGACCTCGCTCCTCTTCACTGTGCAATACACAGAAATTCACATTGTTGAGATCAATCCTGTAGCAACATGAAGTGTCCCACTGAAACCTCCATTGGTCTATGGCCACAGATTTTGCAACTGGGCGCATTTTTTTGTCGTTTTGCATGTGCCTATTTCTGCATTTCACCTGCTGCTCCAAACTGAGAATCGGAATTGAGGTCTGGTGATTTTGCTGGTCGGTGAAAATTTGAAGACAGACACAGATTTGGACCTTTGCACTCTACAGTTGTCGTCCTGGAATGTGGGAATCCCAATCTTGTGAAGCACAAAGCTGCACAAAAGAGACTGCTGTAATCCTTGTCTATATGACCGTATGTTTTCCTGAGCATACCGCAGATATTGTCAGATCTTGGCCAACTGCATGTTTCATAAAAAGATTGTGCTGTGCATGATAGGTTAAATATGCTATTCTTGATTTGGAGCTGCTTTTTGTGTCGTCACGTATCTTTCACATTGGGCTGGGCAATATGACAGTATCGTATCCTGATAAATTTAGTTATTGTGATGCACAATATGCTTTTTTAAGCATATTGGGGATATCATTGGTGCTTAATAAACACTGATCAGCTGCAGGTTTGCATTACATACATTACAAACAGTGTAATTAGACTGGTTTAATTAGATGAAGTGCAGCGGAATAAAATAAACAAATAAAAACCACTCTACTCCGTAAGGGAGAGTACCTGAATAGTAGTTTTTCAGAATCTGTTGCTACTGATGTATTTAGTCTGTGATAACATGTATGGTGATGAATATTGTGTATCATGAAAATCGTGTTTTAGTATTTTACCATATCACCCAGCCCTACACTGACAATGGTAAACTCATTGTCAAGTTGCGTATTTGGCATTTCGTCGTTATTCTACAACAAAATCTCTTCGTTCTTCAACTGTACTTCTACAGATGGTTCCATGCAGTGTTACTCAACCAATGTTTTGTCTGTCTTAGCAAAAGATGGGTACTTTGTTGTCCCAAATAGAAATATAATTGGATGGTGCGCATATAGCAAATAACTACTGTAGCTGTAGACTAGGGCATTTAAAGAGCTCAGCGTCTCAAATCTATATATAGTAGTGGTCGGACGTTTGCATAAGTCATGGACATGAATGTCATGGCAACATACAATTTTTTAGTATAAGACATATTTGTTAGAGAAGGGTTAGGGGTTTTCTTAAATTAAGGGTCAAAACTATACATACAGGGTCAACAATGTAAATACAGCACACCTAATATTTTGTTAAATGTCCGGTTGGTAGCCATCATCGAGTTTCCGGTAGAATTCTGGTTGTATATTAGCTGACTCTTCTTGGCAGAATTGGTATAATCCCCCCCGCCCACACAGTCCACATTTTTCGATAGGGTTGAGGTCAAGACTTTTGAAAAGCCATTGCAAAAGCTCAGTGTTAGCCTGCTTTGATGTGTGTTTGGGGCCATTTGTGCTGCTGGAAAACCCAGTTGTGTCTGTTTTAATGGTCTGTCTGATTGAGGTAGTCTTAATTAGTGCAATGTACCAGTTTCAAAACAACCCCACATCATGTTTCAGTTCAAGTCATGGTTCGGTTCCGATCCTGGCTTTTGGACCGTTTTTCAGATCACTGAAGAAGAAAAAGTAATCTGTTACACCACTGGTTGCCACCATCACCACCACCACCATGCTTAACAGTTGGTACTCTGTTCTTGGCGTAAAATGCCTCACCTTTACTCCTCTGAAAACCCTTGTCTCATCTAACATTAAACTTTCCCCAAAATGGCTTTTTCTTTGTTCATGTGGTCTGCTGCAAACTTTGCAAACTCTCAGTCCATGGTGCTAAAATGTCTAATTCGGTGCATAGATCTTTTACCTGACCTCTAAGATGGCAAATTGCACTGCATTAAAATACAGTTGTCTGTTATAAGCATGCAAGTAAGCTCCCAGCACGCTTCAGTGTTCAGGCATTCTTATGTGTTTACTTAGCTGCTGGAGTAAAAAGCTGTAATGATTTGGCACACTTTCTGTTTGATGTAGACCATGGGGTCTGATTAGGCCTACTTCCTGTCCAGGATCAGATTTGGCCCCGGCTTGGCTGTGGGTTGCGGGCCCTATGACTCAGGCGCTGTGCCGAATGTTCCGGTGTTTTGCCCGGACGCCTGCACACAGCTGGCTTTCTCCGTGCTCCTCAGAGGCAAATGGGTTCGGGCTGGCGGGAAGAGGAGCAGAGGAGTGAGAGTTTAGCACAGCGTTAGGTGTTGAAGGTTGCCTTTAACAGCTTTCACTGATTACCTTTAGTCAAGGCCTTACAAGGGAATGCATCGCTTTCTGATGTCTAACCAAAGTACCTGCATTATGACTATGACTACTATTATGACTTGCTTATGTGTTTTTTTTTACATTGTCTCCTATTTGATGGGGTGCTACTACTATTTCTACATATGTTAGTCTATGTGAGACTACTTAATAAAGCAACATGGTTTAAGTATGTGATGATTATGCAGTTTGCACAATGCTGCCTATACGCTTTTATTACTTGTAAGCCATGTTAGCCTTGTAATTCCAGCGCAAAACTTCAAAAAGTCATCTCTGGATACTGGTCATTTTCATGGTATCTATACATACACTAAAATACTTGGCATATTATTAAAGTAATTGTAACAATCACTACATGAATATATATAAACAAATATAGTATTAGAATAACAGGGTCTTCCATACCTTATTCCCTCTTCCCAGCTAGATAGTACAACACAAGCGGAAAGTTGGCCACCCCTGGGTCCAGGAGGAGGTAGGAATAGGAAGGTCTGGGCTGACGTCATGTGGCCTGTTTGGAGGCCACCGCTTGGGGGATGTTTATCTACGCGCTGTCAGGGTGTGACACGAGCCTGCTGGGGAGCGTGCCTCTAACACAGCGCTGTTCTAGAAGCCAAGCTCAGGAGCATCCAGTTTCAGATTAGTTCATTGCTGTTAGACTGAGTCATCTGCAAAATGGGGTACACGGGAGAGGTCCCAGAGCTGTGGGCCTATGCACAAAGTTCCATTTTCACTTGCTAGCAGAATTTCACGAGCCATTCTTGTTCAACAGGTGTGTGTTTCGCTGTGTGTTATAGCTATGTGCATGAAACCACCTCTTAAAAATAAAAGGCCTTGTCTGTGGCGTAGACTTAAACCACAAATCAAAGCATTAGGTCTGATTGCTTACAGAGGGTGACTTTACTGTGGTGCATTAAAAAGCTTCTCTCTGTTAGTGTTATCTGAAGTTTGTGGTCACAGTGCTCTTGACACCAGTTTAAGTTCTGGGTCACATTACTCTAAGTCATGTGACCTCTTCCGTAAACGATGGTGTCCCCTCCTAGCCAGATTGTAGTCGCTCAATCTATGCAGTACATGTAAGGGTATACTGTATGTTTTTGATATATATTGCACTTGGTTGCATTTCTTCATCGTAATCATGGCTAGCCTGTTGGCTCATGGCTAGTTTGTTAGATTGTTGATTGTGTGTAGCCTCAGGGCTGACATATTAGATATTTTACACACATTTTCAGGCACTCCATATTCTTGCAACTTGAAAAATAAATTCTACCAAACCAGATTGATGCCCATTGAAGAATGTTGTGACTATAGAAAGTAAACACTTATCTGGCAAAATATTTTTCCAATCAACCATTTCCCACCCACTACTTAAGACTCCATCAGACCCCATCACACGATGCCAGTAGCACTGGGAGGGTGATGGCTTGTTTGCCAGGCCACGGATCTTTTTTCTCTGCCACTAATATTTTGTAATTGGACATCTGAACTTGCTCAGAGGAGAGCTGCTAAGTCTGTGGCCCTCAGCTAACACAAGCCCAAGCTGGCTAGAGCTTAGAGTTTCTCAAAATGAGAAAGACCTTTAATGCTCTCTCTGACATCCGGCCACAGATGGCTGTTAAACTTGCGCTGATCGGCCAACACTTAGACAGTTGCGCCACTCTGGGCCGATCACTGTGGCACTGTTGTGTCCTTAATACGATACTTGAAGCCAGGGATATTGTAAACATGTCATACTCCCGCACACATATCATGCTCTCTTAGTTTGTACCTAGACCATCTCGAAGGACTGCGTTCTCCTCTGCTCTTTGCTCTAAACTGCAAGATGAGCTCCGAGCTGGATGCACTCTAATTATCAAGCCGCATGCCCTCTAAACGCATATTTAGACTGCATCAGGCTTGCCCAGGGATCTTTTGTACACAACTAAATTGTCCCAAGACTCCTGACAATTGGCCCATTCAAGGGTGCATGATTAGCCTTGCTTTTGGCCACCGTGGGAGAGCAAGGAGCTGAAGGATGAAAGGAAAAAAGCTGTATGTTGAAACTTAAGACAGACAGAGATTTTCTGGCTACTATTGCTAATTAGTCGTTCTCAACTCTGAAATCATTCCATTCCTCCACTCATGATATCATTTTAGTTGATGCAGAATGCAAGAAGATGAAGGATGAATGCTAATAGCCCATCATGAATCTAAATGAAATGAACCTACTGCAGAAATCCTTATCCTGAACTTGACGCAATGCAAGAACAACTAAGAAGCTTTTAATGGCTGGTCCTTAAAACAGCCTTTTTGGTAAAATAACCAAACGTCCAAGCCGAGGAACCATTGAGGAGCCTTTTTTTTTTAAAGAGTGTGGTACTGTGTAGGCTGGTGAAACTTTAAAGGTGTTATTGTTGTCCTGCACAATGATTAGCTCTGTGTCCTTTCCCTCCCTCCCTCGTTCTCCCTGGTCAGTGCCGGGAGAGTTGCCGTGGACACTGGGCGTTTGTAGTTACTAGGGCGATACAACAAAGCGAGTTTGGCCCCTGGAATGTGAGTGAAGAATGTGTGTGTGTGTGTGGAGTGGTGGTGGTGGGGGGGGTGATGGACTGAAGGAGTTGAATGATTAGACCTTCTTGGCTCTGATAACAGGAGCTGTGAGCGTGGTGCCAGGCATTCGCTGAGCTCTGTGGAAGAAATGCTCACACCTGCCTCACTTCAGCTGAAGAGAGAAATGTATGGTATGGTATTCTGAGCATGTAGGTCCTGGAGCTGGCTCAAACCTCCCTTTCTTTTCCGATAATGATACTGAAACGGATACCCCCCCCAATTTAACCCCCCCCCCTTTAAAACCTTCTAAGCTGTTTCTAATTGAAGCGCCTCACTTTTGAGAAGCATCTAAAAGTACGCTATCATGCTCAGATTACTCAAACGCTCTTTATTACCCCACAGGAAGTTCAAATGAAGAGACTGTAATTCCAGTTAATATTCTTGACTGGATAAGCAGTATTTAGTGGCTGTTGTTTTTACATGCATGTTCCCTACTAGGGCCTAACTGAGATATTTTGGACGGTATTGTCAACCATCCAAAAAAAATATCCCGTATCAGGATATTATCCCATATCAGCCCCAATATCCCATATTATTATTATTATGGGATCAATTATTGTGATTGATATTGTGGACGATATTGTCAGCCGCTTGATTGCTTTTGGGAAATATCGCAGGTAATGTGTGATACTTTTTTTGACAACCTCGCTCTCGGTAGAGCAAAGCGATCTCCTGATGGCATGGCAAAACCAAACTTGAGAAAAAGACGGGGTAATAAACAGAAACCAAGCACAGAAAATTCCATCCACCCTGTGAGCGACAGCAGTCAACCGCTCTAACTTGCATCCTGTTGGAGTATGATCTGTGTTAACAGTCAGTTTACCGCTAGATACCTTTCGAATCAAGTGGTACCCATGGGCAAACATGAGTTGCATAGTTCTCTACTGACTATTTCCATCAGGAAAGCACTATTAGAGTATAAAATTAAAATCTTTAGTCTTCTAGTCTTCTAAAATCGTGTTTGGCTGCAGTTTTTTGACTGCAGGGCATTCAGTGCTGTTTCAGTTAGATCATCGCTTTGCTTTGCTCCATATGACATTTTCTGCTCTATACAAGGTTTCAGCACAGAAGTGCCTGTTCCCTTCTAACTCGCCCTCAAGGGTCTGTAGCTGAATAGTAGACTTGTGCCACTGTGTTCAGTGTGTCTCCAAAAGTGGAGCGGAATTGGGAACAGATGCCCTCTTTGGCAAGAAGTCAACTAAAAGTATTATAACCCCTTTTATAGACTAAGCCTATATTATGCGTCCCTTCAAGTTCTCTCTAGAGGGCTGCTTCTAGCGCACTGCTGTGACCATACATACTCTGTCCCACTGATGACAAAGCTCATGTCTCCAAGCCATTTTTTAATTTTATATAGCTCCAGGTACTGCTCAGATCATGTGGTTTTATAGCAAACACCTGGCCAAGCTGTTTTCTAAGGCTTAGAGTGGTTTTCTCAAACCTGCTATGGCTTACAGTGAATGAAATCCACAGTGACCTTCCTTGTGTCTTAACAATGGGCCTATTGCTTGTAATCAGTGAGACGCCGGTTTATTGCGAGCTGAAGTGTGGGAACCACGCAGGGTAGGATTTTATGTTACTTCGTTTCAGTTTTGCTCTGGATCTTGGAAGTTTGGCTGTGCGGTAGGTTTGTCCCGGTAGAACGGTCCTGCGCTGTGCGGAGCAGTCTGTTCTGTAGTATTAATAGCTGTTTATTTGCATAGCAGATGGCCGGAGCCTCATGCATATTCAGTGTTTGGCTTCTGTATTGAATGTTCCCTCATAGTTCTCTCTCTCTTTTTTTTTTTTTTTTTTTTTTTTTTTTTTTTTTTTCTTTTTGTGGTGGCCAAGTCTGTGTGTGTGTGTGTGGATGTGTTAATCTGTCTGTGAGCATTTCTGTAGTGAATATGTATATGTCTTGATGGAAAGAGATGATAGTATGTCCCATTAAAAAAGAAAAAAAAAGAAATCCACTGTGGCCTTTTGGCAGGTGTTGCCCCTTTGTTTGGCTTCTTCAGCAGTCTGGGATGAGTGGGGGGTGGGTCTGTACCAATGAACAGTTGACGAATGTGCATCATGTGCAGTGTTGCACAACGTTATGTGCTGAGCAGAATGCTCCGCACTGAAAAGGTTACTAAAAGTTTCAGGAACTGCTTGACCAAAGACCCCTCCTTTCTTTGAATTTCTAACCTTAAGCAGAATTTATAAAAAAAAAAGAATGCTAGTCATAATAAATGGCATAATAGCAGCACAGCTTGATGCATTAGAAATGAACATGTTTAATAGCCAAAAGCAACACACAAGCCTTCTAAACGACCCATCCCTTCATTCTTTTTTTTTTTTTGTTTATAGAGAGGAGGTTCGGGAGAACTCTGTCCGCTGGAAGAAGAGGTTCTCCTTTGTGTGCAAGATGAGTGCCAACCCAAACACCGGTGTTCTGGACCCCTGCATCTGCAGAGTCTCTGTGAGAAAGGTAAGGATGACCACAGCTAGGGTCGACATGAAATGCTACCGACCATCTAAGGAGTTAAATGCCTTTTAAAAGTTACACTACAGAAAGTTGTTGCATAGAATGCTTACCAATAGGTTGGCTAACGCCCAGTATGAAAGTTTTGGGAAGGTTTTGGCCTTTGACTTATTTATTTTTATATTTTAACCTATTTATAAAAAAAAATAGCGCATACGTGCAGGTTTACTGGTGGGTTTGAAGAGTAATTAGAATGGCTTTGTTTGCACAATAGACATCACAATCCCTGACTCTTATCACCACCCCTGGAAAGACAATTTGAGTCAGTAAGTTTCTCAATGACTATTGTATTATGCAGAAACTCTTGCGATTAAAAATAATAATTTGATATGTTTAATTGCTAATGCAATTCAGTCTTTTGTAGCAAAAGTGCTAATGATGTGCCTTAGTTCATTAAAAAATTGAAATTAATATAAATTTCCAATTTTCGGTAGGTAGAAAATTCAACGTTAATAAAAAAGTACAATATTTGTGAGTAAAGCACTGCTTAAAAGTGCCCATATCTAACAGTCTGGATGTTGAGCTTATAATAAATATATAGTCCCAAGCTATCACACTAGCCCAGAGCTTATGTGAAAGTCTTTATACAATGATACAGTTCAAGACAATATGATATGACATTCAATACAATACAATGCAAAGTATTGTTACAACCCTACTAATCTGCTTCTTTTGTAGGTTGATTCCCACATAAAATCATTTTGACTTATTTTCTTGCAACAAGTAGCAAAAACTTTTATTCTGATTTTTATTTTATTTATTTAATTGTTTTAAAGAACTTAAAAAAATATATATTAATATATAAAACAGATTTGTTTAGGTTTGGACAATACAAGAGTGTATCAGTCTTCAAGGGTGTATCCAGTTTAAACACTTTAGTCCTCTGTCTAAATTTAAGTCTAAATTGTGGTTTGATGAAGGGTCAATTTAGGTAAGATAAACCTAGGTAATCTAAATTTGTATGGAATTGTGAGGTGTGTGTGTGTGTGTTGTGTGTGTTTGTGAGTGGAAATGACCTGAAGTAAACATTGATGCTATTCTGCATGTACCTTCCAGTCACTGAGTTCAAGACTTATCCTGTTTTCCTTACAGGAACTCAAAGGAGGAAAAGCATATTCGAAGGTAAGAGAAATCCTCCACACCCTGTTGCAAATACACAATGACAGCGCATAACTCTGAACACTAACTTACAGGATGCTATAAGATGAAACGGTTCTGAACATATTACCTGATGTCTGGAGCTTTGTTCGACCATTGTTCTGAAAGAGGGTTTTGACCCCGAATGTTTAACACCATTCATGGTATAGAGGTACATAATGAAAATTTGGAAAATTGGAAAAAATTTGAAAATTTGATCAGATTTTCATATTTATTAACAAATATATCCGTAAAAGACAAGTGTAGGTGCACTAGTGGTTTTGGATAGTAAATAACATATAGGTGAATGTTCTAGATATCGCAAGCCCTGATTATTATCACTTCAGAACACTCGGATTGACTTTTTATGTCTCAGCGTCTGCATTTCTTCATGAATTTCGACAAATCGGTGGAGTTCTCCTTATACATGTGTGTAGTGTTGGTGTTCCACAGTTGTGTGGTGAAAGTGAATAGTGCCTAATTGACACTTAAGTGTCAAATGTCAAAGTAAACTTGAGGCTGATGGTTGTAGGTGTAAAAATAGGTGTATGCCAACTTGCTTGTAAACAAGGTAATGAGTGTTTGTGTGTGTGTGTGTGTGTGTGTCTGTGTCTGTCACAAGACTCCAGGGAAGCTGCGGTCCTGGGACATGTGACTGTTTCTTTATATAAGTGTCCGTTACTGCCTTTCAGGAACAAGTAGAATTCCGATGTGTTCTCGACCTAATGTTAGTCACAGATGTGGGGAACGGAACCACACAAAGGTGGGGAAAGTTGCATTTATAAACAGTGAATGGAGCCTTCCTTTTGTTTCTCCGCTCTCCGGCTAAGTTTGGGTTTCCCTGAGCTAAATATACCTCAGCTTCTCGGGAGATGGACTCTTTAAATAAATGCGTCTGCGGGTAGAAAGTGCCGGGGGATTGGGGGGGGTGGTAAGTTTTTAAGAACTTAAAGTAAGTCAACAGGATATATGACCGATCGTTATACCAGAAAACACCCCCATTAGTCTGCAATGACCTGAGCATTCGAACGTAGGGTGAAAAAGACCAAAAAAGGTCTGGCCAACAAAGCATATTTGTCCTGTTCTCAATAGAAGCCAGTTTTTTTTATTTAGCTTTGATTTAAAACTGACTTAAAGCAGCTCTGTGATGGAGCCTGTTTAGAGGAAAGGGAAATGAGAGGAGCTGGAGGCTTACTGAAGAAAGGCCTCCCGCCATAGGAGAGCCGCCAAAGAGCTTTGGCAGTGGACGAAGGTCTGGAAAGCATTAACTTTCTCAACACTGTCTTCACCTAGTAACATGTTTTGACACTCCCTTTCTTGTTTATACATTGATTTCATAATTTCTGTAATGCACACTCTAATGGAACAGCGCAACGAAATGCCAAACAGGTGTATAGGTAACTGGAGTGGACACTGCAGTCCACAAGTAACTGGACAGTACACGACAGTACACGTACAGCTAATTCCAGGCATGTGTGTGTGTGTGTGTGTGTGTATATGTGTATAGTTCAGTTCAGTGTTCATAAACCTTCGAATGATATGGTTTAAAGACTAAACAATCTGATATGTGATTCAGTTGGTAAATATGTATTTTTTATAAATAAGCTGCTTATTAATCTTACAACCTTACACATTTTGTATTTGCACAATAAACACTGTGGGGCCAAGCGAACCCTTTAGTACTCCTAATGATTGATATATATATATATATATTTTCTATGTATTCTTGACACAGAAGTAAGCTGCAAATATATTAGAAAACAAATTAAAAATATTTGTAGTATAAATGTTTAAAAAAATGTTTTTCTTTAATATGTCAACACCTGCAGCCATACGTGTATTGGGACACTCATTCATTTTCTTCTGAAATACATCTTTACAGAGGGTGGACAAGGGGTGTGTATGAGTTTGCACGGCAAATGGGTAGCTGAATACATTGATTAGAAGGGGTGTCCACAAACATTTGGACATATAGTGTTTACTGGAAAAACACAGGATCACGGCCCTTTTTAAGGCTTTTATGTAATACTTTGGCTGCGGAGTTGTTTCTTGACAGCTGTGTGTCATCGCATCATTAGTTCTATGCAGAGAGAGCTGCTAGATGTGGTATTTGCGTCTGGAGTCTGTTGTCTTGCAGATTCTGGACCAAAGAAGTGTCAGTGCTGGGAAATGGAGGGAAGCGCTGCCAAAAAAAAAAAGAAGTAGTTGTGATTTGTATTTTCTACACTTTTAGAATTATAGCAGAAACGTTGCTCTTTAACCTTTAGTTACAGATTGATGTAGTTGTTTCATATTAAATTCAAAATGCTTTTTAAAAACAGATCCAAAACAAATACACAGGTTTGGGTAACAGATTATAGGTACGTACAAAAAAGGTAAGGTGGCAGGGGGGGGGCGTGATGCTTCTGACATGCGAAAAAAAATTGCATTAGATGTGTACAGACCTTAGGACTGATATGTTGTGTTATTGAGATATAACTGCTTTACCATTTATAACCCTTAATAAGCCTTTATAACCCTTTATAAGCATTTTGTAATACACTATTACAAATAAAGGTGCATCAAATGATTATTTAAGGCGACTCCAAATTAGAACCACTTTTGGTTCCATCAACAACCATGTCTGTGATAGAAATGTGTGAGAGTGTTTTAAATGTTCCTCACACTGACACTACTACACACCATTACTAACATGGTTCTTTATGGAACCAAAAGAGGTTCTTCTATGGCATCGCTCACAGACCCATTTGGAGTGTCTGGTACCTTAGATATGAGTTTGATCGAAAAATGAATAGGCAGAAGGTTGAGCAGCTGTACTGTATGGACACATTTCTACAGAGACACAATACGATTCTTTTGCCTGACTTGGTTTTAGTGATCCAATCTAATGTTTTGGAGACAATTTCCCAACTCTCCTAGCTCTTCACATCATAGCTGAGTTCATAATGTGCAGTAAAACAGGAAGCTGACACCATGAACATCCTGGCGGTGGAAATGAACGGATGTAGTTTTTGGAGACCCAGTAATCAGTCATAGTATCCGGGAAGAAGAATGGGTTCCGTTTAGTCAGCAGAGTGCTCTGCAGACTGAGAGCTGTGCACCCTAAATCTCCTCTAAGTCAATATGGTGTGTCTGCTGCTGACCCGCCTGTTTAGGCACAGAGATAGAAAGGTGGTCGGACCGGGTGAGGACGTGAAGGGGAGAGGGAAATAAAGCTGGAGGATTGAGAAAAGCTCAAAATAATAAATAAAGAGAAAATGAGCATGTCTGTTATTCTTCTAAAGGGCAATGTGGCAGTCGAATTGCACATACCTTTATTTTTATGGAGAGTATATATCGTCGCTGTCCAATGGAAAACATGCGTCTCCAAAATTGTTCTTAACACTGAATGGAAGTCAATGTAAAATAAGAGTTCATACCAAGAAATTTGGAGCATTTCTGTTGGTCTGTTCACCCAGAATTATTAACAGAGGGCACAGGGCAGCTACAGGGTTCAAACCATGGAGGAAACTAAAAACTGACAAAAACGGAGATACATGTTTTTTATTGGACAGCAGCGATATTCTGTGTGTTTTTGGGGTGTGGTCTAAAAATGCTGGGTTTGAAAGGAATCTCAGCATTAACCGCTAGTCAGTGAGTTTGCACTGTAGTCACTGTACAATAATAAGTCTTATATAGTGGAATAAGGCTGAGGTTGCACTAAATTCTGACTGTGTGCTCCTCTCAGCTGGGCTTTGCTGATTTGAACATGGCGGAGTTTGCTGGCTCAGGCTCCACTGTACGCTGCTCTCTACTCGAAGGCTACAACACCAAGAACACCCGACAGGACAACTCCATTTTAAAGGTTGGAGGATTTTTTTTTTGGGTGGTATAATTCTGAAATTGAGTAACAGTTCAATGAGATAATCTAGATAATAGATCAGAATCAAGGGATTTAATACGTCCTCAAATTGGGTTGTTTTTACATTATTCCAACTGTTCCTTTTTTTTATTTTTGTATTTTTTAAGGTGACCATTGAGATGACCCTTCTATCTGCAGACCCATGTTTTAAAACGTGAGTGCATTATTCTCATCCTACAGCAGTATGTTAAGGGTTTGGTGCCCTCATGTGGTGAATAGTTCAAATGCACCATGTGTTCAGAGCCTTTCAGTTAAAAAGAACTGCTCAGATGTACAGTATTGTGAGAAAGTGGTGTGGTGCAGAAGGGAACCTAGAAAACACTGGGAGACACAGTTTTATGTTTGGTTTTTATGTGTTTGTTTTCATTGTTGGTGTGTTTCAGTGATTATTTTCAATTTTCATTTTCTTTTCCTTTTCTTTAGTATATTGATTTAAACGTCTGGTTGCCCCGATTGAGTTGTATCTGATTCCCTTCCCACACTAATTAAAAGTCCCCCCCCCTTCCTGCCTTCAGTCCTCCTAGTACTGCCAAGTCTATCTCAGTGCCGGGTCGAGAGCCCTCTCTGCACCTGGACCGTAAAGGAGAGGGCACAGCTACGGGCTCTGCGTCTCGTCTTACAAAACCCAGACCTTCCATCCTCAGTTCAGGTATGTCTAGTGCGGTTCTTATTAGGGATTACGTTATCTTGTTCCCGCCATCCGATCCAAGTCTCTTAATGCTGGGTATCGGCCGATATCCATCCGATCTTTGCGTTTGTATTAATAATACAGTCGCACCGTTTAGATAAGATGAGTGAAAATGAAAACTGCTGTTAAATCTCTTTATTTTAGTACGAATTTCTATAATGAGACATTATGCACTGATGAATGTAGTTTATTAGAGACTTTTTTCCATTTAAATGACTGTTTTATAGTGTTTAATATCTTATAATGCAGTCTGACTCACCTCCCTGACCAATCAGCCCCCAGATCCTTTAAAATCACTGCATTCAGATCACTTCCTGTGTGTTAACTGATATCTGTTGTTTTCTGTACTGGTACAGTAACTGGTTTATAGTGAAGTGAATCTGCTATGATTTGGGTTTCTGTAGCTTGTGTGTATTAGCATTAGCTTTAGCCTCTACTTGGTTCTGAATGCACTCTTCGGTGCTAATCTAAACTCTTTTAATCACCTTCTGAAAACACTCCTTAGTGCTGCCGGCTGGGCAAAGATGCAAAGATGGTGATTAATGGTGCTGTGAGGACAAGCGAGGCCACTCTGAATGCCATGGATAAATCAAAGACTCAGAACTGGATAGGGATTAAAATATGTCTGGATTTGCACCAGTGTTGATCCACTGAATTGGATTGGGACATTTCTATTATACTTTTAATATTCTGACGTCATTTGGAGAAACAAAACCAGCTGTCCATGCACTAACAGACTCTTTTGGAAAAGCAGACCATCACTGTTTCAAAGACTCCTGGTTCTCTTATAATTATGTGACGTGGAGTTAATTGGTCAGTCGTTTTGTAGTTCTGTTTATTCGAACCTAAATATCAGTTTTAGAAATTTCCTGTACTATCCCCTTTGCTTTGATAATTTTCCCTCTGTTTGTGTTTGCATTGTCCAGGTCTGCCAGAGGAGGGTGATCAGAGTCGGCCCAGCACAGACGAGACCTTTCACACCGGCCATTCCCGTAACTCCAGCTATGCCAGTCAACAAAGCAAGCTGTCGGGTGCGTGTTTGTGTGTGTTTTCTCATGGCATGGCATAACACAAACACCACTGTCTGGTGTCTGTTTGCATCTCCCATCTTTTTATGTTGTGGGGGGGGGGTCCTAAAATGAAATCTTTATGTGCCTTTACCATGTTTCCTTGGTTACATTTTCAGGAAGCACTCGTCTAGCTTCCTCTATTTGTCTGTCTTTTAGAGTCTCGCTCTCTTTGAGGTGCTGCCATTGTGTGTGTGACTGTGGGAAAGTTTGTTTAGCATGCCACACTGACACTTCAGTAGCCGTGACAGAGCTGCAAATCAACAGAACTGCACAGCAGTCTATTTTTTTAAACAATCTGTTTAGTTACCGTTTACTGTTACACAATGTGCTTTTTACCGGTGTTGTAGTTCTAACTGTAACCTGCTACTCCTTCCCCATTGAACTAATGACCAGCTTGTGTGGCTGAATTAGGTGTGTCGAGCCAGCAGCGTGTTAGATTAGAAATAAACTCCGCAAGAGGTTGTTTGTCACCACTGCTATAAATTCAGTATGTACGTATACGTTTGTGTCTGCAGGCTACAGCACGGAACATTCCTGCTCGTCTAGCCTTTCAGACCTGACCCATCGAAGGAACACCTCCACAGGCAGCAGTGTGAGTGCAGACGCCCCCTCAGAAAGTGATAGTCGCCCTGAGAGACCACAGCGCCCCCCGCGGCCTGTGCTCCTCTCCAGCAGACCCCTAAGGTATTGCACCCCATCTAGTATTCTCTCTCACCACAGCACTCTATTAGTGGGACATGGGCTTTTTGTCACCCATGGATTTGACTAAAAATCATTTTAATATGGAGCTCCTTTACATTTACATTTATGGCATTTAGCTGACGCTCTTATCCAGAGCGACTTACAAGGTTACTCGTATTACAGAGGAGGGCCAATGTAGTGTTAGGAGTCTTGCCCAAGGACTCTTATTGGTGTAGTGCAGCATAGTCACCCAGACCGGGAATCGAACCCTGGTCTCCCATATGGTGTTGTAACCCAGTGGCAGGTAGTGGTGTTATCTGTTGCGCCACACCAACCACCATTTTAGCCTTTTAGCCAGCTTGCGGCACATGCAGGTAGCATGTGGAATTAAATTGGGGGTAAAAAATGATGAAATCCAGGACAAAGTGACACAGCACTTTACGTATGGTCTTTTAAAGTCTCTGATGCTTTTTTGGACAGTAAATTGTCACAGAAATAATTGCGATAAATTGTTATTGTCATTTTAATTAAAAAAAATTTTTTTTGCCACTGATATAATGATAATATAATAGCATAACAATACAATTACACCATTTTTAAGAACAATGAACTTTTCATAATCAAGAATGTTCAGACATTGAAATTTTAATATAAAAAGTGTTTAAATATCCTAAATAAACCTGAATAAAATGAAACAACATTTTAAACAAAGTCAACATACCTGCTTGTTCCCATTAATGTGCTTTGCTCACTTATTCTGCTTCAAGCCAAAATTATCCCATACCAAGACTGTGGAATGTGACGTCTATTTAGACATTTTGGAATTTTGCAGTCCTTTGGGAAAAACATTTAGTAACACATCTTCCCCTGTCACTAAAAAAAGGGAGACAAACTCCACTGCTCTCCGCTGAAACACCACAGTGATGCCACCTCAAATGTGTGACCCTGCTCCACGACCATAGGTCAGACAGGGTTAAAGAAAACTGGAAAGACTACATACTACTACATATAATACATATACATATGGCTACATAGTTTTGTTGTCAGAGCAAACGGTGAAATACAACACAGTGGTTCTGCATGACGTGACGCACATGATGGTCAGGAACCTTTCAGCAATGCTTGTTGTTTCACAATGCTTTCAGACTACAGTAGCAGTAAAACTGCTTTTTTGAGTGTCAACATTTTTCCTAGTTTAAGGGACGTGATTAAAAAGGTAGGCTTACAGAAATGACGAGTGTAGGTTCACAACAACACTATTTAACAATATGTCTAAAAAAACACCTGGCAAGTACTTTTAGGTGACCTCTTTAAACATTAAAGATATAAGATAAGGTAAGTCAAACATCTGAATAGATTAGGTTTTTAAAGATATGTCATATAAATTAATGATTAAAATAAAGAAGGTGACGATGGTAAGGCTGGCATTGTGGCTGTGTTTTAGATTTAATGTATTTTGTTCACTATAGATTTACTCTATAGTAGATTTCTGTGAAATTGACCTATTCTCTTCTGACTCATCCAGGAGGAAGCAAGATTCTATGGAGAATCACCCCACCTGGGTTAACGACACACGCATTGATGCTGATGATATTGTGGAGAAGATAGTTCAGTCTCAGAACTTTGCTGACAACAGTAACAATGAAGGTAATAATAATAAAAAAAAACGAAAAACAGTAGTATGCTTTAGAACATGACCCTGGCTTGATTTTTAAGAACAGTGATGCTACTTGTAATGGTTCTTTCCTCTTTCCCTGTCTTTCCTATTTTTATGATGATCACTCCCTGAATTACTTTTACGTTTTATCCCCCCCCACACACACTTTTAGATAGTAACCTGAGACTGTTTGTCAGTAGAGATGGGACTACGGCATTAAGTGGAATTCAGCTCGGGAACCGGTAAGCCAATTCTACTACAATTATATTATATACTAGGCACACATACGTTTTGGCAGCCTTCATTTGACCACACTCTGCATGTGTCCCTTGTTTTTGTAGGGTCACTGCTGGAGTGTATGAACCTGTGGTGATTGAAAGTCATTAGAAACACAAAGTCTGTGAGTCCCGCTTCTCGACACAAGGAAGAAATGGACGCTTCACTCCATTTTGTGCTGTTTGTTTACACCTTTGGAGAATATGTGCCTGTGCGAGGCTTTACAGAGCCCACACAAACCCAACCACTGCGTTAGTTCGTACACCACCTTCTTGGCTGAGGTCTTCACCTTCTCTCTCAAAACTGAGTTGACCTTGATGCGCAAAAGGATGTTTTAATTAGGGAAATGTGAAATCAACACTCAGCGTAATATTTCAACCAAATAGTGCTTTAAACACATGACCACTACCACTGATGAGGTTCACTACCTATAGCACCGTCATTGTGTTTATGTGTTTATATGTGTGTCTCTTCTGGAGTCTTTGTGTTTGCAGGGTGTGACATTTTGTGGGGCACTCCTGAAAAAATATAAAGGTTATCAAAGCATGGTAGAACCACTTTTGGTACCCTGAGGCAGTGATTCTCAAACCAGTCCTGAAGGTCCCCGAGACCGTTTTCAACTCCTACCAGTGACCATCTGGGAGGCCCTGAGGACACAATTGAGAGCCACTGCCGGTTGGGTAGTTTAAACCGAGATCAATTGAAAGGTTCTGTAGAGCACCAAGAAAGGTTCTTCACACTAAATAATGCTATTTTAAGCCTTTATGTTTCGGACTGTAGGGTTTCTTAGTACGTTTTTTTTCCATGGTTATACATGTTTTACAGTGTGTTTTGGAAATGTGTTTTTACCCCATTGATGTTGCCATAGGGTAGCATTCCCTCCACTCAGCAAGTACCCCAAACACCAAGGGTCATCACTTCCATTTTGGCGATTTTTCTTCCTCAAAGCCACCAAAACACTTTGTAATGAACAAATGAGTTGAATCAGGTGTGTTTTGAGCAGAAAAGTCAACAAACTGTGCTGGGCACAGGCTATCCAGAACAGAATTGATGAGCCTGTCCTACAGTATTTGCCAAGGCCTGCCTGGTCAACACTAAATTACATGCTAATATAAATTGTAGTATATGAAGTTTTAATGAATTTCAGGCAGTATTCCTGGAGTACCAGCTGGCCTGAGTACTGTGAGAGGATGAGCAGCTGTCGAGAATCAACCGTTCAAATGAGAATGGAGATTGTTCTAACTGATCTCAGATCAGCGCCCATGCATTTTCTGCTTTGGGTTTTAGATTTACATATGCAGAGGAGCACTGTGTGTCGTTATGACTTGACTTGTCATACAGTCTATAGCTAATCAACCTTATTTTTTTTTTTTTTTATGTGATTCTTTAAAGCTCCCAGATTGGCAGGGTCTTGTTGTGTGACACTAATATTTCTCCCTGTGTAAACTGCACTTTACATAATGGGCCATAACTTTTAGGCAGTGAACTTTTGGAATATTTGAACTTGGTTAAAAATCACAAGCTATAAAGTATCTTCTATAGGAACACTCCCAGCATTTTTCCTAATCTCTTTCCTGATGTGTCCTACCTGTAGTGTATAGTCAATTACCATGTACAATATTTTTTTCCCTGTTCTTAGTAAAAAAGATAGAAAGAAAGAAAAGGCTTCAAATCTGTGTTTATAAATGTTTATAATAGACCACAAAGCCACAAGCCACAAAGCATCTGCCCCTAGACTTCAAAGCGCTGGCCCGGTCATTAAGTGATTCTTCAGCCATCTGTGGCCGGTGGTCTCAGGGAGCACAGGTGACCTCCCTCTCTGGGTGGGTAGAATGGCCCTCCCTCTCCCCCCTATCACAATCTTAGCCAGCTTGGGTTTCTGTTAGCAGATGTTTTCCTCCAAGCATTCTAGCTGAGCTCAGCTAGCTCAGTTAGACAAGATGCAGTGGTTGACTTCATGAGATTTGGAGGAAGCACAAGCTAGTCACCCTTTCAGCACTGGTAGCATTGTGTAATTGCGGCAGTACCAACTAAGGGGTAGGAAATAAAAAAAGAACTAAATATGGGAGACAATTAGGGGCAAAATGTGTTATAATAAGTGTGGTTTGAGTAAACTTTTTTTGGATTCTCTTCAAAGTACAGGGAAATAATTGCAGGTGGTAACTGACTGTACGCTACAGATTAGAAGGATGAAGATTAGGTTAAACAACTGCAGAGCTCCTTCTTTTAAAGTTACTTCAAGCATAGTCAGTGGCTGGTCCAGTCTGACTGCTGTTAAGAGTACTTAAAAATTCTAGTCTTGGTATTTTCCTCAGATCTATACATGGTGCACCCCCCCCCCCCAACCAGCTGGCTGGTTTATTTCTGTATCAAGCACAACAGACACTAAAAAGACGTACGGTCAACCTCAGTCAATAAGAAATGAAAAAAAATAGTTCATATAGGCAGTTTAAGGTCTAGTGCACTTGCTCGAGATGATTCGAGTTTGTTTTTGAAACTGTGACCTGCTTCTTTTAGTGTATGGTGCTGTTGTGATGGACTGAGTGCTTGTGGAGTTCTCTTGTCTGTTTTATTTATACTACGGTTTCTATGGACCCATGATACTGGAAATCATTCAGACTCCACATACTGTAGTATTTTTTTTTTATATTTTTTTTATTGAAAATCAATGGAACGGACCTTCTTTTTTTTGTTTTTGTCTATCCAGTTGTCGGAAAAATAAAATACATGTTTCCAACTTTCAACTTTCTTAGAAATCTAGCACTAGACCTCCAATTACAGTATCATTAGGCTGAGTCTTAACCATGTTTGGCTCTGCTTTGGACTCCTCAGGTGAGATGACGTTCTTTCATGCAGCACCATGCACTAAACTCTTTGCTTTGTGGTTCGCTTTATGCTAACTCTTGTCTGGATAAGGGTTTAGAGCCATGCACAAACCCCCTGCCTCCAACACATAAGCTAACATTTTCTCATGCTGTGTTAATGATGGATGCATAACTTAAAGGAAAGATATTTTTATCGTTTTAATGGAATTCACTTCTATTTCTATATAGCTATTTTTGTGAATCTCCCAAATATGTTTTTAATCAATAAAAGTAAATCTGTTTCAAAGTCTACTTCATGTTGTTGAGTTTGTATTTCTATGCATTTACATTAAGGTCCTTAAAGTACTTGGACAATGACACAAAATAAATTGCATTAACCATTTAGAAATAGTTCCTCTATTGTCACAGTTTGTCCAATTAATTTTAAGCCTAACATGGTTATAAATATTAATAAATATTTTAATGACTACCTGGAGCCTGGAACCCATTAACAACCTCCCTAGTTGCTGAGTTACCTTATATGAGATGCTTTGTCAGGCCTTCAGCATCAGCCTTCAGTTGCTGATTGTTGGTTTTTCTCTCTTTCATCTGGTCCTCAGCAAATGAAGAACATGGTCAGGTGACTGAATTGGCCATTTGAGGACATTCTGTTTCTTTGCCTTAAGAAGCTATTAAATTGGTCATTATCCATCTGTACTGTAAAGCACCATCCTAACAGTTTTAATTAGTTACAGAAAGCATAGCTCTATACACATTGGTATTCATCCTGCTACTTCCATCAGCAGTCACATCAATAATAAACACCTGTAGCCTAGTTCCATTGCCAAAACAGTGCCTCCACCATGTTTAACAGATAACGTAGTATGCTGCTGATCATGAACTCTTTCTTTCTATTCTTCTCCATACTCAGGTTTCATCTGCCCAAAAACTTTTGTTCCAGAACTGGGCAGTTCTTTTCTTCAGATGTTTGTCAGTCTCATCAGGTTTTTCTTTTACTGAGAGTTATCAGTGGCTTGCATCTTGAAGTTCAACTTTTGCATTACCTTAAGATAATCCTTTATTAGTCCCGCAGTGGGGAAATTCACAACCTTTATTGTAGACTTTGATAATAATCTTGACCTCTGGACTAGATGAAGGAGATTTCCATCACCAAGAAAGATCTCTGCAATCTATCTAGCTACTTTTGTTGTGTTCTGTGGTCTTTCTGTTTTTTGTTTTTTTTTGTCCAAATACGAATGGACCTGAGTGCTTGTCCTTAGGTTGTATTATTATTTTGATTTGATTTGAAAAAAACAACAACACATTCTTCTTTTTCAGTTTCCTTTACATTTTATTCTTTACATTTTTACAGTTTACAAGTATGTCAATTCACATCAAATCAAACAGAAAAGGGCACATGAGGCTTAAGCCTGTCAATGTAAATTAATTGTAAATAGGTAAATAATTATGTTCTTATATATAAATAATTGTGCAACGTGAAATAACTTTATAACAAAACAGCACATTGTCTAGACTAGTGGATCGTGATTAATATTGGCACGTATTAAGTAAGGTGAAATGTCAAGATCAAACACATTTAGATACAAGTGTCTTTTAACATGATCCACCACTTTCCCACAATCCACTGTGAAAGATTACAGTGTGTCCTCTCTCAGTGAACAGTGTCGCTTGCGCTTGGTGCTGGGTCGGTCAGTAAACCGGTAGCAGAGCATGCACCACACACTGTCCTCTGGGACAATCTGCACACCACTGCTGCTCCTGAAGGGCCTTAGTGCGCAAGAGCCTTCGGAAAAAGAACAGACAAGGTTAGTCAAAAAGCTTTCCCACCTTATCAGTATTCAAGTTTCATTTATGTATATTTGTATTTTTTTTTTCTTGGCTTAACGCCAAATCTGAATCTGTAGTTTCCCACTGATCACAGCATTGACTAAGAATACATTATTATTATTTTTATTATAATTCTTTTTTATATCTAACTTTTCAGAAAACTAGCAAGTACTCCCCCTGTGCTGCTGTATGTATTAAGAAAGGTTATTAAAAAATTATATAACTATACAAAACGACGTTAATTGATGACGGGCTTTCAGCAGCTGTAGAACTGGGGCTGATGAAACCGTGTGCTTGTTTTGCGCATGCGCGAACTCTATGCGCCGCTCCTTCTGCTGCTGCAGGGACGACGTTCGGCTGCAGTCGCTAACGCTAGCTTTCAGCGTCGATTTCTCGCTTCTGTTGTGTTTTTTTCTCCCTTTTTTTAGATCTTTTACAGTTAATTTATGAGAATTACATTTTAATTTTATGAGAATTAGCCCTTTTCACAGGCTTTTTCTGAGGATATGCTAGGCTACCATCGGGTGAGCCAACACTCCTGCCGACCTGCCGCTGGGTTAGCGCTGTTGCTTAGTGATGTTGGTTGCCAGGGCTACGGCGCGACTGCAGATTTGTCTAGCCTTCCCTCCAGCCGCTGCGTAAAAGTCCCTGTTGTCTTTTTTTGCTCTGGTGTGTAAACAGTTCAGTTCAGTCACATATATTTATTTACAGTGAATAATAATAATAATAATAATAATAATAAAAACTGAATCGTGGTGAAATGTTAATTCTTAAAGCGCTGTAATCAAATAAAAAAAATTAAGCTCCTGTCAAATAAAAAGCTGTGTGCAGCACGTCAGAACTGCTAGGACCTCTCAGTAGGAGTGTTCAAACAGGCTGGGCTTTTTACCTAAGGTGAAGTAAGCTGTGATACTGAGGCAGAGGATGATGAGGAAGATTGTGCCAGGCCCCACGTCCACCAGGGCACAGGCGTTGGGGCACGCGCAGGGACTTTCCACCCAAATCTGCAGGGGTGTGTTACCCTGACTGAACCTCAGGCTGTAGGAGATGGACTGGTTCAGGCTGCAGCGATAGTGCACCACAGTTTGGGCCTCAGTGTGAGAGGACACTGGAGAAGACAATGCCATTGATTATTTCAGTGCATTTCATTCATTCTCATTCGCTTAAGGTTTGAACAGCATGCAATATGGTAATGCAGTATGGCAAAATGCACAATTCTGCCAAAAGGGTATGTGCATCATGATGTATGTCTGTGCAATATCTGTAAACGATGATAACGGCTGTATTTTGATCATGCATGCAACAACATTTATAAACGTTAATAAAATCAACTTAAACCTACCTGAATAGAAGACGGACAACGTCTTTATTGTTTCATTATAGTAGAATTTATTACCCTCGTGTCTTCCATAGTTCACATAGCGATTTGTGTGACTTTTACTCCTGTTAAGAACAAAAAAAAACACATTTTTATGGTCCCTTTTCACTATAAATGCTAATTGCTGTCTAAATAAAGGGATATATATATGCTGGAGTAAAGTACACCGTATGTGAGTAATTGTCACTGTAACTGCATTTACTGCATTAGAAGTTGTACTATTTACTCTGGATTTAAGGACTGAGACTGTTTGGACCACATTCTGCTGAACATACAAGTTTTCTGCCTTTTTGCTTTGTATTTCCGGTTTTAGTGTCCACCTTAACCTTACCTTAAAAGCAAGCATGCAGCCACATCTGTGCAATCTGTCACAGGGAATTCCTCTGGCTCGGAGAATGGCAAGCACGGGCTGAAGGACAGCAGCACTTCGGTGTCCCACGGTGTATCCTCAAACGGGATGTGTCTGGTGCGCGTAAGGAAGCCCTGCGCATCTGCCAGTGGCTGCAGGTCAATAAGGCCACTTCCGTCCCACAGGATGCACTTACATTGGTTCACTTTAATACAGCCACTCTTTCTCTTCACTGACACCGATGACACAGGTGGAGGTAACTGAGGCCAAGCCAGCAGTCCACAATGTCCTAAAAACATGGAAAGAGCAAGCAGAGCTATAGGATGTCCCATGGCGCAATGCTACCCAGATGAGTCTTCTCACCATAGATGAGAAGGAATTGACTTCGCAGCACAGTGAGAGCTGCATAGTCAGGAGTGGTCCCGCTGTCACATTCCTATGGTACTCTCCAACTAGGTCAGATCATAATTACTGAAACCATATGATTATAACACAGAAGACACAGAAAACAATAGATGAATTGTCGTAGTCTTGTCAGTTATTTTATATGGTTGCATATGGTGGCCAGTATAGTTGAATGGTATTAAATCTAACCAGCCAATAATGTCTCAATAGGTCAATTAGGCCTATGTCTTCATTTCTCTATGCCTATATGATTCACTCAGAAGATATTGATGAAACTGCAAGACTTCAATTTGTCTAATGAACAAAATATTCAAAACTGAAGAAAAATGGTTGAAACCCAAACAGTAGCACCTCTGCATTCCCAGCAGCTGCCCCCTTCTGGCTTGTAGCTGGAGCACACTTTAAATAATCCTGGTCAGCGTCATGAGCTGCACATGGGCAGGGATTTGTATCCCTGTTTCCATACCTCCTAAAAGGAGGTGAGGTTAGTTGTTTTCTGGCTGAGCTGACCAACCCACAGCCAACTCTCCCCAGAGAGAAAAGGACAGTGACACTGGCTTGGTCGAGTTCTTCTGTAGTGTTGGAGGAGGAGAAAGCATGGGGAAGGGATGTAGTCATAGACCATCCCCCTGTTGTACTGAGATGAAGGGACACAGGTTGTTGTTTATTTTGTGAAGCTATGATAAGTCCCTAAGGCCCCTAGATGGTTCACATTTGTGCTCTATCCCTAGAGCTAGTATAGAGATAAAGCATAGATGATCTGGAGGAGGGGGGAGGTGTAATTATCTAGCTGGAAACCACTGGTTTGAGGCACCATAGTCATTCACTTCCAGAACAGATGACAGAAGATATACGTAGAATGGAAAACTTGAACTTGAGGAGGAGGAGGCCTTTCTTGATGCATTGCTTGGACCTATGACATAGACCTAATCAGAAAAGGCCTAGAGACTAAAAACAGAATATTGATATATTCTGACCTGATTTTAAAGTCAGCTCAGTCTGAACCCCACATACTCTTGTTAGTAAGTCTGTAAGTCTACAATATAGGCGTGAAGTATAGTATAGTACAGTTTAGAGAGGCCATCATTTTAGAGTTTTAGCAGCATTTTAATTTATATCATTTATAGTATTTTACAGAACAGGTCTTGAAGCTGCAGCGATTTTTTACTTGTTCAACCTTTTGCTCAGCAAAGATCGAATGAGCCTCATCTGGACCAGGACTTCTCTAAATTAGGACAAGGCATATTAATAAAATGTTGTTTTTTTCAATAGACCTTTGAATATGTTGTCTTGAAGTTGGTATAAGCCATTTTTCTCAAAAAATAAATGTGATTTCAAAAATCATAAATGTGTTATACTGTGTATACATATTAACCACAGATGTCTCTGGTGCCTCTGAATGACAAAAATTGCAAATGCAAATAATGACACATACATGTCATCATTGCTGTGCACTGGATCGGTCATCGATGACACCAAGGGCCATTTTGAAGGTATTCTGTACCAAGGTTGTTCTGCAGTCGATGTTCAGCGGTTATTTTCTTTTTGTTGCCGTACTTACACCAACAATCGTGTTAAGTATTGTGCTGGTTTTCTGTCGTCCAAAGTCACATATGTTGTTTTGAATTAGCCACGCTAATAAACAGACACCTCAGCAGGGCAGCAGACAAGGGTTAATCTGGTTTGTTTAAGGCTGTGAAATCATTTAATGCACTTTCTGCTTTACTTTGGGACTTCCCAGCTTTTTGCTGTCAGGACATTTGGATCAGTTATTATAGGTAATAGATGACGAGAGAAGAGTTTATTTGAATAGCAGTCATAAGCATCCTTAAGGAGTTTGTCTCAGTAGGCTATCCCCTCACTTTGCTTCTGCCTGTCTTGCTTCCAGTTTTTTTGGCTTTCAAAGCGTTCAATGCTTTCTCACAAAAGTAAGCTTGTTTGCTTGAGATAAATGATTTTCTTGAGATTTCAAAATTCGGCAATGAGTCATACTGATAGTTATGAGAATGGTGGTGAAAATGAGTGTCCGGGTTCATGGTTTCATTTCACTTCCTTTTGGTTTGTTCTGAATGGGAAAACAGTATTTTTGCTGGCCAAAGTGTCTGTAACACCCCTTTGGTAACTGACTATACTGGCAAGAAAATATTAATAACACTGAGGTCAGTGGGCATGTGCTAAGTTTCAAAATGAAATTCGTTTGGCTCATGCAGAAAAACCTGAAAAGTGCCAGGTCTGTGGTTTGTGTTCAAGTGGTTTATAACTAGTGAGCAGCACATAAGCATTTGAGAGAGCACTGCATCATATTCTTCTCCATTTCTTGCCCTTAACAACAGATTTTAGCCTGCAGTGTTCATGTGTGACAACGAGTTTTAGTTTATACTTGGGCGAAGTGTAGCGTCAAGTACAGAAGCGTGAAGCCTTGGTGTATTCATGGATGCACAGTTATTATTCTCACGTCATGTTGCAAATCTGACTCGGCCATGCAGATTTCTCCTTTGCAACATCTGAAGAATTCAACCCTTCCTCTCTAGAGAGGCCACCCAGGTGCTGGTTCAGTCTCTTGCCACTTCAAGTCTTGATTACTGCAACTCCCTTCTGGCTGGCCTCCCTTTGCGCACCATCAGGCACCTGCAACACATCCAGAATACAGCAGCACGGGTTGTTTTCAACATTTCTGCCATGTTCAGCCATGTGCTGCATTTTCTTCATTAGCTTCCTGTAGCTGCTGATTCAAAACCCAGACGTTGGCCTACAAAGCCAAGAATAGGCCAGCATTTCAGTACTTGATGGCAATGGTCAAAAGCCGATCAGCACCAAGAGCCCTTCGAGTTACGGCTTACAGAAGAACAGAAGTGGTGTAACAAGCTTTCCCCGCTCACTGTCTTCAAACGCAGACTGAAGACCCACCTCTTCCAAGAGGTGTTGTGGTCTCCATACTGGCCTTTGTATTTAGTAGCATCTCTAAGCTTAGAGGTATCTTTTGGATGCTAATCTATACAAACTAGTTGCAAACAGTAAAGCAGTTTTGTAAGTCGCTCTGGATAAGAGCATCTGCTTAATGCCTTCAATGTAAATATGCATGTCCCTGGTTCACAAGTCTGGACTAATCAGATTTTCCCACTAGTAAATATGACAGCTCATCTCATAAACACTAAAAAACTATTTGCTATAGCTGCAGTGCTCAGTATTGCCAATTATTGCACGTATTCAACTGATGATCAAATCTTTAACTCCAATCTTCTCACTTTGATCGTCTGCTCCATTTTTGTGATCGTGGTCTAGGTACCGCAGCGCCGCGTGCGTCTCAAAGCGGTGACGTTCTCCTTTAAACTAGGCGGACCAGTCGAGTGTCGAGAGCACTGATGCCAGTCAGCCTCACTCCCCCCCCCCCCACACACACACACACAGCCAGCTCCGTCTGAGGGCTCTGCCTGTTATCTCACTCTGGCCTCTGAGGAGCTTCAGAAGCTTTTTTTATTGATGTTGTTTTCGAGCACACGATGGATTTTAGTGTGAAGAAACTTGCCTGTGATGCCGGAGTGTTCTTTTCCCGGGCAGTGCAGGTGGGTAACTCCTCATTCTCCCCATTCTGCAACACATCAGTCCTCCTCGCCCGTTACAGACTGGATGCAGCGGCCGGACTGCTGTAACGTTAGCCTGCTAACCCTCCACAACACCACTGGCACTGTGTTAGCTAGATCTCATCTAATACAAACGGAAACGATTCATATTCGATTCAGATTATTGTTGTTAAGACTGTCAGGTTAGCTTTACACCATAATAATGTTGTTAGTACGTAGCTAGCTAGTTACAACACTGATGATCTGGCTAACGTACTAGTAACAAGAACCAATGCCAGGCTGTGTTGTGTAGATAGTAATTAGTGGCACGAAATGTAGTTTTGGTGATGTACAGGTTCGGAAAATGAAAGCGAATTTCGGCTTGTCGGTCCTCGATGTCGGAGCGGATGTCAACACTTTCATTTGTAACTCGTGTGGCATCACGAGAGCAGCTGTGCCAGAGGTTATAGTAATAACCTCATAATGACGGACGAGGGGCTCTCAGGCTCACAGTCACATGAGTTGCTTTTAGGGACGGGCCGATAGCACTGTTTACATTTCGCGATCTTATAGCAAAGCTAATAATAATAATAATAATAATAATAATAATAATTAAATGCACACAAATAAATTAAAAAATAAACGTATACCCATGTAAGTACTTTTAAAAGGCCCCGTATGTAATGTAATTTTTTTTTTTTTATATATGTCTACAGTACAAACCAGCAACATATGGGTTTTAAAAGTCATTCAGTGAAAAGGTTAACCAAAAAGTAGCTTTTAAAAAAAAAAAAAAAAAATTGTACATTTGTTTACCTTGTTTGCCCTGTTATTATAGAGCACTGACTCTGCATCACGCAGCTGTTTTTGTTGGGTGGTACGACAAGTAGTCATACACACTTGTTTGCCTGTGATTTTTAACATTTTAATGTTATAATATATTTATTCTATATTTTTTCGGCTGTATATTCGGATGTTGTTATAAAAAAGGACTTTGTGTCAGTAGTGTCATGTGAGGATTAATTCTCTCAAACAAATGCCAGGAACGGAAGTATCAATAATTGCCATCAGTCCTTCGTTGTCATACTAATGCGACTGATTGTAATCACTGTGAAAGGAGACGGATTTGTCCATAATCTGACTCCATGTGTCTTCTCTCTAGTATACAGAGGAGAAACTGGGCCAGGCAGAAAAAACTGAGTTGGACGCTCACTTTGAGAGCTTGCTCGCCAGAGCTGACTGCACCAAGAACTGGACTGAGAAAATCTACAGACAGACAGAAGTTCTGCTACAGCCAAACCCAAGTGAGTAGTTTGTAATTTAGGCACATTTGGCTTTGTGAAATGTGCGTGAAAGCAAAAGTGTGGATTTAAGTTCAGCTCTCACACTGTAAAACAATTCCAGTCAGACCAACATTAAATGATACAGTAACTGATTACTGTAAGGGCTTTTTTTTTTAAGTTAACTCAGGTTCTCCTAACTCACATTTCTAAGTGAACAATATGTATATAGTTGAGTTAGCTCAATAATGTTAGTAAATGAGTTGCAGTTGAAATTGCTAAATAAATATCCCTTCTGCAGGTTAGAAATTGGTCTATAACCATGAGAGACTGGTAGTCTTTTCACAGTGGAGCGATCAGCCCTTGTTGGAATTTGAACTCATGATCTCCTCACACACGATGAGCAGGGGCCCCATGTCAGACCACTGTGTCACTCTAGAGCTGTAAAAAAGCACTACATAAAAAGACAGTTCTGAGTACGTTTACCTTTGCGTTCTTTCTTGGACACAGATCTGTAGAACACTTCATATGTCTAGAGTGGTACAGCCAGCTAAATGCTTGTCAAGAGACAGGAGATCATGAGTTCAGATCCCATCAACACTTCATGGTCAGGAGTCTGGCAATAGGAAGGCCTTTCGCCATGTGATCATTTTAGCTGCAGCTCATTTCTGTACTGTTCACCAAACTGAGATGCAGAAGTAAATAATGTGAGTTAGGAGAACTTGTAACTAAACTAAGTTGAGTCAACTCAGTTAACTTTCTCACTTTAAGTTGGCCTGATCTTGTAAAACGCTTGGGTATGAGAAAGGTGCTATATGAACTAAACATATTATTATTGTCATTATTAATCTATACATGGCAGTAGAAATAGTTTTTTTATGGGCGGTCTCTTACCCTACCCGCATTGCAGGCAACCTATCCACCATCACACTAATTTGGGTGGATTCTAGTTTTCAGAATAAAGATAAAATTACTTTGCGTTTCAGTTTATCGTGTCTATAACAGCATGTCTGAGAGGGCCAGTAACCTCTAACCTCTTACTTTTTAACCCTCCCCATGCCACAGTTGACCACACTGGTAAGTATCTCCCCTTTTTAACAGAGCCCCAACTAAACTGTGGGCTGTCTCTTCATCCATTCTATTCCAAGGACGACGTGTTACATTTTTGTTTAAGTGGAAGCTAAACCGTTTAGACCAGTAGAAGGTCCTGATTGGGGGGTTCCATTACCAATGCTGATAGAGTGTGTTAGTGTCCAAGGCAGAACCCTGCACCAAACGCCTGTCTGAGGACTAACAAACTTTTAAACTTACAACTTCTTGTCAGGAAGTGGAACCTCTGTAAACATTGATTTCACTCCAGCACTCAGTCAGCACATTGTGTCATCCAGACATTCCACTGTCTGTGCTGCTGTAAGTATTGTCTGTCTGGTCATATCATAAGGAGACTTCAGGATTAATCAATTAAACTTGGCTCAAAAAGTAATTCTAGATTTCTATGCTTGTCAGTCTGCACAAAACTACAGTTTGCATTATAATGCAAATCTTCAAATTCTCTTGATGGTGTCTCTTATAGTAAGACACAGAGCCTTATGAAAACTCATTTCTATGCATTTTACTTTTTTCTTTTACTCCTTTTTGTTGTATTATGATGAACTGACTGCTAGAATTGGTTAAAAGGATTTAGAATGAAATCTTTTTAAAAGTTAAAAGTTTTAACGTTGCTTTTCTGAAGCCCATTTTGTACCGATTGGCCCCTTTATGAAAGAAAAAAAACAAACGCTTACTAATGGCCAAGATAACTGGTAGATTACTTGATTACTAGCATAACTGCTTATGACAGCCCTAGTCCATGTTATTGAATTTGGAATGTTGACTATTTGATTTCCAGATATGAAAACCTGAAATATCTGATCTTCTGGTTCATGTTCACTGTGTTGGAACACATTGTTCCATCTTCGGGTCTGATTTACCGTCAGCAGTACATGTGCAAAAATGTCTAAATTGCCTAATATTTATAAAGTAACTAATTACACAATCCACTCTCCTAACTCTCCGATCTGCATCTCATTTAGTTCAACAATGCAACTGTTGTATTCCTACTTGGTTTCCTGCATCCTTCATTTGTTCAATACAAGTTCCTGTCTGCAGATTTCTAATTTCACATATTACTTAATGTTTACAGGTTCAGGGAGGTTAGTGCTTCCTACTCTCAGACTACTGACCATGGGTCCAAACTTACAAGCTCCTGATGATCAAGCACTTAGACAGTTGTGCCACTCTAGCTGTTAAACCATGTATATTTATGTATATGTATGTTCTTTTATTATATGCTGTACGCTTGTGTCTAGAGTGGCACATTCGTCTGCTCTCCTCGAGAGGGAGGAGCTCATAAGTTCAAACCCCAGTAAAGCCTCAGCACTCCATGGTCAGGAGCCCCCTGTCTGAGAACATCATGTGATAAGGTTCTAACATGTGGGTGGGAATTGGTGGTGAATGAACAGGAGCTAGGAAGGATGAGAAGGAGCATACCAAGTTTTTAAGTAAGCACAACCTAACCTAACCGAGATGCAGAATTAGAAAATGTTAGGAGAACCTTTAATGAAACCAGGTTGAAAACCAAAATGCTGTGTGATGAGTTTACTGGTATTGCTCAACACTTTTAGAAATGCAAAAGCTGAAGTAAATCAGGCCCCATGTGTGTGTGTGACATGTCTTAGCATGATTTCATCACTCAGACTCCCATTGTCTTGTCTGAGGCCGAATGTGTATCAGGAGTCTTGTTTACTTTTAATCTTCCATGTGTAGGGCAGCGGTGTTACCTACTACTCTGTACCAACCATGACATTTCACATAATTAATGTAGCTCTCTTTTAACACTGATATAATGCAAATAATACAATTCAAGAACACTTGATTGTATCATTTGTACGGGTATAGGACACTAAATGAGCTTTTCCTGCATAATCATTAATAAAGGCATACAACAACAGGCCTTAGTTGCCATAACACCTTCTGACATCAAAATTGAGAGCAGTAGCCGTGATGACAAAAGAGACTTGTTGGCAAAAGTCTTTAAATAAATGATTATGTAGGTTTACATTGATCAGCCATAGCATTAGCACTAATGGCCAATATTGAGTAGATCCTCCTTCTGCTGCCACAACAGCTCTGCCCATTCAAGGCGTGGACTCCACAAGACCTCTGAAGGAGTTCTGTGGTATCTAGCACCAAGACGTTAGCAGCAGATCCCTTAAGTCCTGTAATTTGTAGGGTGGGGCCTCCATGGATCTTAGCAGTGAGCCTTAGGTGCCCATGATCCTGTCACCGGTTGTCCTTTCTTGGATCACTTTTGGTTGGCACTGACCACTGCATACCAGAAAACCTCCACATGACCTGGCTGGTGTTTTGGAGATGTTCTGACTTAGTCGTTTGACCCAGTTTGGCCCTTGTGAGAGTGGCTTAGATTCTGCTTTTAACAGCTTTCAAGAACTGAACGTTCACTTGCTGCCTAATGTATCCCACCCCTTGACAGATGCCACTGTAGATGAAGATAATCAAGGTTTTTCACTTCAGCTGTCAGTAGTACTAATGTTATGGCTGATCCTTACTGTAAAGTGATACAAGAATGTCTAAAACCTTTAATTTAATTAGAGAAAAAAGTGACCACATTACTGTTACACATTTGTACCACATTCATTCCATCACATTCCAATTATTGTAAAATTGAGCCCAGCACCCAACACGTTTTTAAAATCATATTTGCTTATAACCAGAAAAACTGGAACAGCACATACAGTGATTTATCTTATGTGCTTGTTCTTAAAATGACTTATTTTATGTATTAATTTTTATATATCAAAGAATACATGTGTACATGACATGTTCTCATATAAGTATAAATATGCTGTAACTAATCTAAAATATTTTACCTTCATTTATAATTCATAACAAAGATGATCTGTAACTGATGTTAATGTTATTCATTATTCAGACAACACTCTGCAGTGGTAGACAGTGGCATGCAAATGTTTGGGCACCCTGAGTAGCTAAGTAGCTAGTGTCAAGACACTTTGCTGGTCTGCTTGAAGTTGCACCAGACACAAGCATCTTCTTCTAATGCCTCTCCCATGGATCCCATATTTGTAAAACAGTGCACCACCACTCTAAACTCTGTTTTTTAGCCTTCTCCTGCTTCATCTGCATCAGTTATTTTAATTTGAATTTTTATTGAGTTATTTGAATTTTGGGACAAGGTTTGAGGAGTCGAGGGATTTATAAAGTCTGGAAATGTATATCTTTTGGCATTTCCTGATGCTGATTGTGAACAAGCCATAGCTTTTAGAAGCTCATTAAATTTGGAGACCTTAGGAAATGTTTTCTGAGAGCTCAAATCTCTTGGGGTGCCAAAATGTTTGCATGGTACTACTTTTCTTTTTTCACTTTAAAATTGTACAAAGTAATAATAACCCACTAACCTTGCTTGAACAAGGTTTCTTATTGAAGTCTGTGCCTTTTTGGAGATCTGATGTTCATCTTCTCCTCATTTAAAGTATTACAATAACAGATGTTTTGTCCAAGGGGGCCAAACTTTTGCATGCAACTGTATAGTTGTATAATGTACAGGGAGTGAAATCTTGTACATTTCTGAGGCAGCTGTGTGAATGTCCTTTTGTGCCTTTAGCTGACTGTGTCTGTATGTTTGAAGGATGTTATGACTTTTGTCCCTAATGGACATCATGTTTTTTTGTGCCAGGTGCCAGGATTGAGGAATTCCTATATGAAAAACTTGATAGGAAAGTTCCATATCGAGCCACCAATGGAGAAATACTGGGGCAGTATATGCTTGAGGCAGCCAAAGAGTTTGGACCGGGAACACCCTATGGTAAGAGTCGACAAACAAAGCTAAAAATAGGGTAATCAAAGTCAGATGCAAATGCTGGAACAGTTTTTTTCTGAATCATTTGGGTCACATGATGTGATAAACAGAACGTAGTCATCAGCTGGGTGATGAGTATCATCTGCAGAATTATTGTGAATAATTATATTATGGAATATTATTATAAAGCATCTTATGTAAATGTTATAGCACCTTTGTCTCTATTTCAGTCACATGACCTTTTGCTTGCAGGCGCTGGTCGTCTGTTCTGCTGCATCTCAGTTGTGAAGTGATGAAGAATTAAAAGATAGGGAATGTTTTTAGGAAAAAAAAAAATGTTTGACTCATGTAGAGTTCCTAATGGTCACTGACTTAAAGCATTCAACAACATTAACTCTCTCTAACATGCTCAAACTAGCAGGCGTTCCCAATAAAATATTGTTAACATAACTTCACATGCTACTCACCTACCATCATAGGTTGCTGTGGATAACAGTGACTGCTAAAGATTGTGCAGTCCATCCTTGTGAAAGCAGAAGGTCATTAAAAGTTAACTAACCTTGTTGGGTGGGAGTTAAGGAGGACTTGATTTGATATTGCCGTTGTCCAATGAAAAACATGTCTCTCCAAAATAGTGACTTTACAGGAGAAGGCAAAAATGGTCTTAACTTTGAATGGAAGCCAGTGTAAAATAACTGTTTATTACTCATCATTTAGAGCATTTCTGTTGGTCTGTTCAGCCAGAATCATTTACATAGTGTACAGAGCGGCTACAGGGTTCAAACCATGGAGAAAACTAAAAACGTAAATAAAGCTCCAGCTAAAAAGTGAAATGAGGAATTGTAAACTACACAAGATATTTTCTCCCCAGTGAATGACGTGCCAAACATAGCTAACATTTTTAAAAGAAGCATGTTTTAATGCAACTAATAGAAGCATCAGACTGCAACACCAAGCAGGAAATTCCAAATTTCACAAAGGTTCATGAAAGGCTTCACTGATATTTGATTACATTGCCTCATTGTTGATGCCTGATAGACATTAGTAAATTAAGCTACCTTAAGTAGCTCTTTTTGCAGACACAGACATTCAGTTGTACACATTTTGCTTGTGTTAACTCTGTAGAAAAGGATTGCCAACAGAATGGGTCAGCGTGCCAATGGAGTGGTATTCAGAGGGTATAAAGCCCCCAGCTGTGGAGCATTGTGTTCTCTGGAATGGTAGTTACCTGAGTTGCTGAACCCAAATAAACTATTGCTAAATGGAGCTAGTTATTACTTATAATACATTCTGTGATTGATTAGTGTTAAGGGTGTAATGACTTTAAAACTGTACAAAAGACTCTCCCATGGTAGAAAGCGCTCATGCTCTGCTCACATCCACACTCAAATGCAGTTACTCAAATTCTTAATATTAAGGTTTTGGAGCATACTGTATTTTTAAAATCAGATTTTGACCTCAGAATTAGGAGGTTTATGATTAAAATTAACTCAGTCAAGCACAAAACTAATACTGTACGAAAGTTACCATAGATTAGAAGTGCATTGAGGACATAAATGACAAGATATCACAGACTGGTTCAGTGCAGTGTTATCACACAGACCAAAAGCAGAGCATGTGGGATTTTGTGAATGTGATCAAATAGATTTTTGTGTCGCCGCTGCTCGCTTCTTTCCTCCAGGCTGTCAGAATACAGCCAGAGCAGTAACTCTCATTGCCTGCTCTTTCTCTCTGCTGCTCAGTGGATCAATAGTGCTTTATTCAGAGGTCACATGCCATTCAATTCTGCTGCCTTGCACTGACCAGCATTTATCCAGCCAGGGCCTCTAGTGGCACTGATTACACAGAGCTGAAAGATGATCATTCTAAATCATGAGTACATTTTGCCTGGTGATAGGCTATGCTGACATTTCACCCCTACAGCCATGGTGTTATTTAAGATTACACTCTCCCTCTAATAATCTGTTGCTCCTCGAAGAGGAAGGCAAAGGGTTGTGAAAAGACATGCTGTGAGGTTGTATGGAAAGTGAAATATACTGGTCATTCTAGCAGTGGAAAACATAAGTTACACTTATGCATGACTACATTGTCTTATGCAGCACAACCTAAATGGAATGAAATGAAATGGAGAAAGCAGTCTGTGGTGTTCAATTAGTTTTGCCTGTTCTTTCAAGCTGAAGTGCACTTAGCAGCAGTAAATGGCTCATTAATGATGTGTGGCTGAGCGGTTGCTTTCAGTTTGGTCTCTAGTGTCTGTCAGTGGAAATGTAGGCCATGCTTTGGTGTGCATCATTGATAACTCTTCAGAATCTGGAAAACCTCAACGTATTCTTATAGAAACCAGATGCCAATATGGGCCATTTTAGTTTAGAGCTGTTTCCTTGGTACTCTGAGTACGTATTGTGATACTTAAAGAGTTCAAGAGTTTCTCTTACCACGTAACTCTGCTGGTTAAGATTTGGTACAGATCAGATATGCTTGTTTAGATACAAATTAAACAGTACTCATGCATAATGCTGTCTTTATGTTAAATCTAGTGCCAGCTGAGTTGGCGCGCACTTCAGGAATAGGACTTCAGAGAAAGATGGTCCACTTACAGCAGTGGTGACCAACCCTGCTCATGGAGATCTTCAGCCCTAATGGACCTCACCTGATCAATCTAATTTCTGCTTTCGGAAGTGCTCAATTAGCTAAGTGAATGAGTTACATTAGGGTTGGAGAGGAAACCTGCAGGAATGTAGACCAGAAATACTTAAGCATAAGTAACTAAGGGGGTAAACAATGATATTGCTACAGTAAGCCTTGAAACTTTTATATTTTGTAACTTTTATAACTCTGCATATCTCTCATAGACCAATAAAAGCTCCATTATTAATTATTATTAATAATAATCTGAATTATTTTCAAATAATGCATAGATTGTAAGTTTAGGGCAAATATACTGTACTCTTCTTACATCTTCACACCTGACTCAACTATCACTACTTGCGTCTCCATTACCTGCTTTCATTTTATAGATTACCCTCATAACAAGCATGTTGTTTAATGGTAGGAGCTCAGAATAGGTCTGTAACTATCTTTTACGAAATTCTAAACTGCCTTATGTTTCTCACCAAACTGATAAAAATCCCCAGCTGCAATTTGATGCATCAGCCATGGCTTTCATAACCTCTTAATACCTTTATGAAGATACATCAAGCGTACATCTGTTCTGTGGACAAGTCATAGGCACCAACTATAGCTGTAATTGGAATAAACTGGAACCATAATACTATAAATATGGTCCACAGTGTTATTTTATAGATAAGTATGTGTGTGTGTGTATGTGTATTATCCTAATCTTGGAAACAAATCTTGGCAGAGTTCTGAAGTATTGACATGACCCAGATAACATGTCCATGTGGGGCCTGAATGGGTTTTGTTCATGGGTCCTATGTTAGCCCCACATGTGGATGCCCACCAGGGTCCCACCAGAATCAGTGATGGAACATGGATACTGTATCATGGGTGAGTTGTATTATCTTTAACTTCTGTTGTCCTGGTTGTGTAGGAAGTACCCTGATTCAGGTGGGTGATTGCCAGAGGAGACTGGGAGGAGCCGAGCGAGAGTTTCTGCAGACATCGTCCATTAGCTTCCTCACACCCTTGCGCAACTTTCTGGAGGGGGACTGGAGGACAATAACAGTGAGTCTAGGGGTCTTTGTGCCCTAGATGATTTGTAGGCGTTATTGAGATGGAATAGTTCTGTACCTTTAATACTTTTCAGCTTCGTCTGATTTATTGTTGCTCTGGCCAATGTTATGATTATATGCTATGATTATGTGACAGTGTTATGACACAAATAATGTAAGTGAGGCAATTACGAGGGTGCTGCTGCTGCTTTTGAATGCTGTTGTATACTATGATTTTGCTACTGTAGTTTGGAAAAATAAGAGTTTTTCTGTAAAAAACCTTTGTTTTATGTCGGTGTGTGCAGTTAGCCTGCAAAGCATATGCTTTGGCTAAAAAACAAGTAAACAACTTGTGTTGCCTTTCAAATTTTTTTTTAAATGACTTGGCAACAGAATACTAATTTTAGTCATATCTATATAGTCTATACAAAGATATAAAGATATATATATATATATATATATATATATATATATATATAAAATATATTATATTAAATATATATATATATATATATATATATATATATATATATATATAAATGAAGACTATTTCTCTCTCTCTGTGCCTCTTTCTTTCTCTCCTCTTCTCCTTACAGAAAGAGAGAAGGCTCCTGGAGAACCGGCGGCTGGATCTAGATGCCTGTAAAGCCAGGCTGAAAAAGGCCAAAGCAGCAGAGGCCAAAGCAGCTGTAAGCTCCTCTGGCTTCTCCATACTCTTCCCTCTGATTCCTCTCTCTTTTCGTTACTCTGCTCTTCTCTCTTCTCTCTGCTCTGGTCTCTGTATTGACCTCAGTCTGTGCTGTTGATTGAGCTCTAACCTGCTGTCTTTGTTTCACCCTTTACAGTGTGAGGGAGAAGTAAGTATTGGGGTGAATTCTCTCTCGAGTCAGCATCTCTTTCTTGCTTTATTCATTTCAATACCCGTTACTGTTCCTTCATATTGATTTCCCATGTTTCCTAATTGCATTTTTACGATAGGAACCTAATAGGTAGATGGATTTTTTTATTCATTAATGCGCTGAATTCAATTTCTACGTAATCCAAAGCATGTTCACTTTCAACTGAAAATTGGTCGTAACCTGAGGCTGCAGTGTTTATGCTCCAGCCACAAGGTTCTCTTAACACAGATGGCAGGTAAATGGTTGCTAAGACAAACCGGATCTAATTATTCCACTTATCCTTCCCCAGTGGCCAAGAAGTGAACATCAGTTAAATCAGGGGAGCAGTCCAAGTGACTGCACAACTGAAGCATATGATAGATGACAGTAGTGCCATCATGCCATGGCCAATGAATGTTTAACCTTACTTCTATGAGACTGCATACTGGACGCAATGACCCGTACATACAGTTAAAGAAACACTACAGCATGTGTATATTGGTTCATCCTTTATTTTGTTTGCTCATAAAAGTTAAAGATCAGACGGGAAGCAGAAGCAAGCTAGCTGTGGTTGTAAACACTCAGCGAAGTCGATAATTGCAGCAAAGACAATTGAATGGAAGGGGATTGACACTGATCTTTGAACTTTTTGGGGCATGGTCCACTGATGCATGACAGTTCACATATTCTTATGTGAATGCATCCTTTTCTCTCAGTATCACCAAATATGTTTACAACCCAACCTACTGGCATGCATACGTATCCTCATACCTGAATATTTATTGAAGGATCATTGAACATATATGTTAACCCTTAGAAGTTGCAGTTATCGCCGACAGTAACAAAAGCATGGCAACGTACTAAAAATTGCTCATAGGCAGTTAAAACAAGGGGAGAAAATCTGTCAGAATTTCTGTTTTTCTAAACTTGAACTAGAAAAAAGTTTGTTTGGATATGTAATGTATTATGATTTGAGTTTCAAGAAGGGTTATTGAGTTTACTGTCCTGTTTGTGGATGAATAGACCAATAGAAATCCTCTAAATTGCTTGGAATACACCAAGGAATACACCAAGGAATACACATGTTTTTCATTGGACTGTGATATCTGCAGTGAAATATCGGAAGGTAACTCTGTCCATAACCCCCTTCATCTGTTCCGCCATAAAATTACACATTCCTTTTACATTAGTGCTGTCAGGACCCATCTCTGACCACCTCTAAATGTCATTAGAGTGGTCTGATTGTAATCTGATCACAGTGATGTCCTGGTGTGTTTACTCCTGGCTTCATGTGGTCATGCGGTCAAGTTAAATTTGAACGTGATCCCATCAACGCATGTTGGTGCATGAATGTAATTAAATATGTAATTATGTAATTATGTAAATATATTTCATTATTATAGCAAAATGAAAGTATCAGCTTCTAAGGGTTAATAATCAACAGTTCAACACACTTCTGATATTTAGATAGAATTGAACATTACTCTGGATGGCGAGACATGGTAAGGGAAATGTTGACACTGGTGATCTATTTCAGTCAACATACGTGATTGCCTTGCCTTGCTGCCTTGGGGCTTTGCTGCCTTTTACCCTCATGTTATATAATGCTGCACTCCTCTCTGGTTCTAGGCAGTACCAGACTTCCAGGAGACCAGACCACGTAATTATGTGCTGTCTGCCAGCGCCTCAGCTGTGAGTGACTCACACACACTGCCCTCTCACTCACACTCTGCTCAATAATACTTATTACAGGGACTGGTTGAAAAAAACAGAGGCCAGAAAGGTAGACTGGTGTTTTACCGACATTTTGCTGTCCCACCTTGTAGTGTGTTACTGATATTATTGTTGTTGTTTTTTTCATCTCAACTATGCAGTAATAACAGGGTCAGTCTGCTAGCTTGCAGTGTTCTGTGCTGATACAGCATTTAGCTCTGTGACCTCTTACCTGTATTATATTCCCTGTGTTTTTTTTTTTATCACTGTGTGTTTTGAGTTTTATTTTAGGTTTTAAATAATATCCTAGTTATACATCCTCAAATATACTGTCAATAACACAATTATAACATTTTAAACTTCATATAGTTCAAATAAATTAAGGCTCTGAACCAGTAGTAGAAAATCTTGATAATTGTACTTTGTTGTTATATTTTATATATTATATTATTTTCTGCCTTATTTTCTGTTATTATATCATTATTGTACTTTGTTATTATATAAGTATTATTTTATTATTAAGTATTACTTTGGAAGAATTGCAGATATTATTACAATTAAAATAGACATTAAAATTGAGAGGAAATATTTTTTCTTGTTAAAATCCAAAGGCCAGTAATATTTGTACATTTGAATTCATAGTTTAATTGAAACATCTAATCACATTCATATCAGTGTAAAACGAGACTGGCCACAACAAAATTCTAAATTGTTGTGAGATGACCAGTGACCTCTGATTAGTTGCTGCACCAGCAAACAAAGAAAACCTTTCATTTTAAACATTCTATATTTTATGTATAATTATTTTCTTATTATTTTTTATATTTCTATGATGTCTAATGCAATTATATTTGTTTGTTCTCCGAACTTCCACTTTTACTTGAGCAAGACTTTGACCGAGCACTCATACTTGCACTTAAGCACAGTTTGTGTCTGTGTTTTTTTCCACCCCTGCCCTAAACAGATGGACAGTCCTGATTCTTTCAGGCTCTGTTGCACAGTATTTAGTGGTTGTATCAGTTCTTCATGCTGGGTCCCATGACTGTCTGGGTTAGTGATGGCTGAGAGAGCAGCACACTAATTTGCTAACTACAGGAGTAAGCCATAAACTAGTTTGGTTTTTAGGTCAGTGTTGATTTTAAGGGTCACGGAATCGAGTCAAATAATTTATGGTAGATAATTGCCATTGCCAATTTTTTGTAATGTCTATCCACGTAAATTAATGTTAACTACAGACCTACAAACTGATGATATAGATCTGATGATCTGAAGGATGTAAATAATTGTGTGGTTGTGTAATAACAGGTAAATTGTGAGAATTTATTCAGAAAGGAAAAAAAGAGCAGAACAATCAAGGCAACATAAATAACAGACAATTTCTTCTCTAAATGACAGCAAAAATCCTCCAGGGAAGTATCAGCTGATTATTAGCATTGTGTGCCTCAGGTTTGTGTGGTGTAGCTCTGATGATGACTGCTGTCTTGTTGTGACTGGTGTGGTAGCAGCGGTCTATGCCCTGTAACATTATGTGCGATGTAGCCAGAGACATTTTGCACTGTGACATCTCCTCCACTGATGGTTCACTGGCTTCACTGTCGTAACTGGTCTGGGGCAGTGTGTGCATAAACAGAGCCTTTGTCAATAGATCTGTGTTTAAATGTCAGGTTCCTTTGTGATGACATCCCCCTTTGTGTTTTTTTCTCTCCCATGTTTGCCAATCAGCTCTGGAGTGAAGAGGTAGAGAAGGTAAGTTTGACCTTACTCTCTATGTTCTATTTTACCTTACAGCACCTTCATTACCATCCAAGGAACAATCTAACTAGAACCCACTAACTGATAAATATAGAGTAGAAATGAGAGCAGGTAATGATTTTCAGACCGATTTCCTGTTCAAATGACAAATGACCATTGCTGAAGTACACTGTCTTAACTGTCCTCAAAACCTGACCTAGACTCATCTCTAGACTAATCTCCGCTATTGGTTAATTTCATTTCAGCTCATTTGAGCAGAGATCTGCAAACTGATTTCTAGTAAATTGTATTTCTTATTGTTTTTCTGTGTAAATATGGAATTTTGACACATATAACTATTTTCCATACTGTGAGTCTTAAAATTGCACCTGTGTGTTTTTTCGGCAGGCAGAGCAGGAGCTCCGAGTGGCCCAGACAGAATTTGACCGACAGGCTGAGGTCACAAGGCTGCTTCTGGAGGGTATTAGTAGCACACATGTGAGTCATGTTTACATCCTGTAACCTTCCACCTTAATCCACGTAACACACCTGACAGTCGGGGCTTGGCTGAAAGGGAAAGCCTGCAAACCTTTGTTAACCTGTGTTGAATGTTTGATCATGCTTTCCATGATTCGCTGATCACTTACATGGAAAACGGGCTTTGTGGTGGAGCCTGTTTTCACTAGGGCTGCAATCAGATATCAGATAAGTTTATCATGGTATCACAGTATTTTTATCACATGTATTAAAAAATATCAAATATGTCTCAGATGAAGATTTTCTAACCATTTCACATAATGGGTTTAATTGATGAAGCTTTTAGAAGCATCACCACCACTGTAAACAGTTATGACTTTCTGTTAGTTTCACACCAAACCACTTTCTGTTTACATCTTAATCATTTATTTATGCAAAACCATGACCATTTCATAGGGGTGTGATGGTATACAGAAGTCACAGCTGGGTTCACACTGTGGTTTAGACTTCACGGTTCAGTACAAATACGGTACAATGGGGGGTAGTTGGTATAGTCTGTAGTGTGTTACTAAAGCTGAAGGAAACTGTTGCCAACACACCGTCCTCATCCAATCCACCATGATTATATGAGTTGAAATAAGATGTTAAGAGTTCGCTAAAGTACTTGTTTACTTTCAATCATTCCAAATCTAAACAGAACAGTAAGAAATATCGGACTAAAGAGAGATAAAAAAAACTATTGTACATGTAAGTCATTCTCTTTACGTGCAGCAGTGAGACGAGAGAGAATGAGGCGGGGGCAGAGGGCTCAGACAAGAAGACCATTGTTCCCATAGCAGTACTCCTAAACCCACTACAGTTCCCACAATACCTTGCAAAACCTTACAGCTTAAACATTCCAGGTTGCACATGCTCTTGTGTAATTATTGTATTCACCATAATTGTGCAGACTGTGTATTTTCTGTGTGACTGTGTGTATCCTCCTGTTACTGTTCTGCATTCACAATTATTACTTAACTAAAGACAATAATTTGAACAAGTTAGAGTTATAAAGGTTAAAAAAGGTCAGTTTACAGGGCTGTTTCAAGTGAAAGCAATTGAAAAAAATAAGAAACTCCAGCCAATTCATAGTCTTAACTTTGATTTAAGAAATAATGCTTAAAGGACAGTTCAAAATGTGCTCTTTTATTGTTTCATGTCAGAATTTTATATTTCTCTGAATGTATTCTTAATTGAACAGTGATAACCTCACAGTGTTTGTGTACTCAGGTGAACCACTTGCGATGCCTACATGAGTTTGTGGAAGCCCAGGCCACCTATTACAGCCAGTGTCACCACTTTATGCAAGAGCTACAGAAAGAACTGTCTAGGTGAGGAATCTGCATATTGTATTATGATACAGAGACAGAGAATTACAAATAAAACATACAAGAGACTTTCTATATGTATGTAATTTATGACATTTTTGCTTTTCCTTAATGCTCACAGTGCTAATGGAGATGTGTGAGTATGCCTAAGAAAAGAGTTACTGGGTCAAGCGGTGGTGAGTTCAATTTCTTTTTCGTGATTTCTAACATCATATTTTTCTCTCTCTTTCAGAAGGTACCCAAACTCGTTTGTCGTGAACCCCAGGTCAGTCAGAAGCTCTTCTGGTGACCCTTCCTCTACTGTGCCCATAAACTCTTTGAGCCCTGAGACGGAGGCCCTTCAGATTGAGGAGGTGCAGCCACCTGCTAGCGGTACGCGCAAAGCTAAAGTCCTGTATGACTATGATGCGGCTGACACCAGTGAACTCTCGCTCCTGGCAGACGAGGTGAGGAGAGCTTTTGAGATTCTGAGAAAGAAATAGTACTCACAAGTCTGCAAATTGTGCAGAATTGTATTTATTAATGTAAATATTTAGGACATTGAATGTAATACACTATACACTATAGTTTACCTACTGATGCTGTTAAATCTACTGGCAATATGTTTTATTGACATATTTGAATAATATAAATTCAGTGCATCGCTTTCCAGTATATTGACAGTATAAGACTTAACATTTTTATAATTTGTTCTCAGTCTTCTATTTTCTGTTCTTTTTTGTATTTATCCAGCTCATTACAGTATACACGGTGCCAGGAATGGACTCTGATTGGCTGATTGGAGAAAGAGGAAATCAGAAAGGGAAGGTGCCTGTCACATACCTGGAGCTTTTAAGCTAAAAAACTCTAGATAGATGCATTCATCAATGCTCAATCACATGCACTAACATGTTATTATTCAGACATGGACTTAGTTTCATACGTCTGACTAAGAACTTAGTACTCTGAGGTTTTGATCAGGTTTTTTTTTTTTTTAGTTTACTGACTCTCTGCAGCCATAAAATTAAACCGCTCTGGAAAAGCTTGTAGTTTAGGACATTTCGTCCCATCCTAATGATATTGCGACACCACAAGCCAGTCAGAGTTTATTGTACCAAACAAACTGTTCAGACAAAATAAGCTGACTTTCTGACCCTCTCTTGGGTTGTCTCTGATAGATTTCAACATAGCCACGTCCCAGTACGATCACTTCACTCACCTGAATATTCTTGGAATATTCTTAGGTAGTTAGCTCACTACCTAAACGCTTGAATTCGAAACCTCCAGATGCTGATGTACATATGTGCCTGCCAATGAATTGAAGTCCTCCTTTTCACCTTCTGCAGCTACGCTTTACTTCTTCCCCTCCAGCTTAGTCCACTTTAAACTTCGTCCGCTAACCAGAACTGAATGTTATGATGTCTCATTGCTTGTCTGTTTGCACTGTTTGGTGACTCAGCATTCTACAACATCTGCCAGAGCCTCTCTTATCTTCTATAGCCTCAACATTTCCTCACAGAATGTAGCGAGTGTTAATCCCACTCAGTGCAGTCCCAGCAAATCATCTGAAATCGTATTAGTTTCAGTGCTCATTACGCTCCCTAATGCTGTTCAAAATATCTCTTACATTTTGTCTCAGTACTTTGAAATAAAGCTAGATCCCATTGAAGTGAGGGAGCGTTGGGCTTGCTTACACTGAAAAAAAAGTGTTGCTTTGAATTCACATGATTAAAATGTGACAAGTGGTCGTACACAAATACAATATGATACACCATAACAATTGCTACCCCTAAATTGGCTCATTGTTGTCAAGAATTGTGCTGAAGTAACATTTTCCTTATGTGCAGCGGTCTGTCTCATGTAAATTCAAAGCACATTTTTCAATTGTTTTCAGTGTTAGACAAAGAGAAGTCTGTGAGTCCCCTGAGACTGAGGAAGAGCAGGGTTGCTGTGAAAAAGAGGGCAATGTCTATGTTGTGGATAGTTAGAGCGGAAGCTTGTGGTAGGGTAGGGTAGGTAGCTGAGAATCCGAAGTAAAAATTTTATTTAAGGAAATCTCAAATTTACGCAATTTCCTCCTTATCCCAAATGAAGTTACAAGGCTAATGGAGCTAACAAGTAATGGAAGCTTAAGTCCCACCAATAAGCATACATGAACACTGCACGCCCAAATCACCACACACTTACTCGGAGCGGGTTTGGGTCGGGTTTTCATATTGATCTGTACCAGTTAAGCTTGATCAGGATGCTTCTCAACCTCTGGGTACAGGTTCCGACCTCCTTGATGCCTTGGCTGATGGACTACAGTTGGAATAAGGGGAAGACTGTGTATATGTCATTGTCCTTTTTAACTTGAAACTAATGTATAACATTACCTATAAGCTCATAATCATGATGCGCTCCCAGTAGCAAGCATGGCAGACTGGCTAAGGCATTAACCAAGCAAACAGAAAATCACAGCTCCTTTAATGAGGAAGTGCACATTGAAAACCTCGGGAGAAGACTGTCAGGGCTGAATTTCCCAAAAGCCTCTTGGTAAAAACATCGCATTAAATGCTCTCTTTGCCAGTTAAGTTGATTTAAGTACTACAAAGCTTTTGGCAAACTGGGTCCATTCCATGCTGATGTCTTTAGAAAACTGTACAGTTCAGCAGCTGAGCTTATGCAGAGCAGAATCAGCAGCAGGGTGCAGAGAGGGGAAGTGTGCGTGTGTGTGTGTGTGTGTGTGTGAAGTTTGACGTTCTGGGAAATGCATGGTTGTTGAAATGTGTCTTATTTTGCTGGTGAATATACAAGCGAGACACAAAGATGATCTTTCCATTGTCTTCAGCAAAGATGCCAAGTAGCCATGAGCAAAGATGTCAAATGTTATGCTCAATGTCAGCATGCAGCCTGAACCTATCTTACTGTTAAGGAAAGCTCTTTTTTTTTTTTACAGTAAATACATGTGTTGTGGTGTAGATGTTTTGCAGTGTATTTAGCCACATTCCATTTTATTTAATTGATTCATTTGTTTTATTTGTTCATTTACTATCGTCACTGTCAAGCAAAAACCCTGTAGCTCTGTTTTGTCATGTGCTTAATGATGAATGAATGAATGAATGGACCAATTCATTCTTTTTTCCTTCTCCTGTACTGTTGCTATTTTTTAAGGTTTTTGCATGACAGCGATGCTGTGTAATAAGGTGTCTATCTTAGGTTTACTATGCACCATTTCTATAGCAGCAACAGGCAGCTGGTGCAGGTGAGTTGTACATGGCGATTAAAGTAGACTGAACTGAAGTAGAGCGATGAGCACACATCCTGGCGGACTACACTAAACGTAACTGTGCTCCTACAAGACGTTTACTGTCCAGCAGATGGCTCTGTAGCTCTGAGCTAACGTTGTACAGGTGGCCAAGTGGCCACCAATGTTTTGTCTGATGAATATACGACCAGTGCTCACATTAAAGCCCCAACAAACTCGGTCGTAACATCATGGCTTTAGCTTTCTTTCTTTTTAAAGGGGTTTTTCACCAGTTTTCACTATTTACCATTATTTCATTTCTGCATAATTCAGTCATTCAGATCAGTAAACAAAGTCATTCAGAGTGGTTCGATGTGAAATGCGGTGTTGTATGGAGAACTTGTCTTGTTAGAATTGTTCACAATGTTGACAGGAATCAGAGCCTCTTCACGGCTACATCACAGAAAGTTATTAAACAAGATGGTTGTGAAAGCTAAAAGGAAAAGGGACAGTGGTGGCTCAGCGGTTAGAGTGCCGGGCTGTTGATAACAAGGTTGTGGGTTCGATTCCCAGGCTGGGCAAGCTGCTACTGTTGGGCCCTTTAGCAAGGCCCTTTACCCTCTCTACTCCCAAATACTGTCAAAAAAACATTGTTTTGGATTTACCTATCATTCGCATTACATATAAAATACATATATGTATTTATGTCAGTGGTTATTGTTTATTTAACACTCTGTAAGCCCTGATGACTCTCCAGTTTTTTTTTTCAGTCACTCAGCAAAAATTCTCCAGATCAGAGGCAAATTGGTGTTAACTATTTCTGAACCAAGTGTTTCTCCAGAATGAACTACTCTGAATGATTTTATTTCAGTCTCAGTGATTCATTTATGCCATCAGTTAAACATTTGAAGATTTGTTGTCCAATAATGTATATTTGTTACCTTCAACACATTTAAAAATAGTTATTTCTATGAGTACCATATTTGTGATTCAGTTTGCATTATCGTGTTTGATTTTGTATTTGATGCTTGTTTTTGTGGCCAAAGATCCAGATGAAGAAGCTCATTGTCCTCTCTGCCTTCATAGATACATTATAATGCATCCGTGGCTGCTTCCTAGTTACTCAGATATGTTGATATAGTCTGTTGGATATATTAGATGGAGAGAGCCGTTGGTGCCTGTGTGCTGTGCTGCTAATTCACGCCCTCTGTTGGTCAACTACTGTCACTTGTTGTTTTTTTTGTTTTTTTTGTTTTTTTTGTTTACCCTGTTGCCTTTCTCTCCACTTATATTTATTGCCTGCTCCCTATGCCATGTGGAGAGAAAACACAAAAGCTTTACGGAATGTAATAAAAATAATCTGTATTGATGAGTCATTTGGTTACCATGGATTCATATTTATTCATACACAAACACTGTACAGTCATTTATTCATATTATGTAGAAAGGTGCATCTCAGATGACTATACTTATAGAAAACTATGTTTGAAAACTAGATTTGTCTGATCATAAGAAAAATACACAGTTAGGTCATACTGATAAAGTAGCAGAAAGAATACTAATAGAAAATGCTGGCGTTTGTAAGCTGTGAATCTTAACCTCTTGAGACTATGCGTCCTCATATGGGGACATTACATTTGTACTTCTTTGGTCCAGGATACTTCATTTTTGAAACCTTTGACCCTTTTGGCCTCATTTAAACATTGTTGTTTTTTTTTTTTAGGTCCTACTAATCCCAAATAGGAGAAATTGAAAATGCACACCAAGCAAAAGTCTGAGTTTTAGGAGGTTAAGACTATATTTTTATAACTTATGAATATTAACTCTTCATCCAAAAATATTTATTGAAAATAAGATTGATTTTAAGTTTGTCCACTATATATAAATATACATCCTTTCACTTTTCAAGGAACACTGATTAATAACAATTACCTGTTATTAAGGCAGAAAACTACTGTACAGTACAGTTCAGACACAGCGATTCAATTGAAACAGTAAGAAAGTGACTCACTAATGAGCACAAGAGGTTTCACATTCTTTTATAAATAAAACTAGAGAGGCAATCGACTTTTCAAATCTGTCCTCTTTGCCTCTCTGATGTTTCCTCAGCATATGCGACTGCACTCTAAAACTGAAGCAGGCCTTCAATGCAAACGGATCCATATCTCGCACGTTTGCTCAACTACGCACAAACGACTATGACCACATAGATGATCCAGCCCACAAACACAAAGACTCCGAACATTAGACTGAACATCACCAGCAGACGGGCTTTCTGCGAAGCCCTCTCTCCCTCGCGGATATCTCCCCGGGCCAGTGCTGCTCGGGTCTGCAACAACAGAGTAATTACAGCTGGTGAAATTACAACAGCACCTGCACTTAACAGCACTGAGGATATGCTGCATTACTTACTTCGTAAGAGTACATGAGCGCAACCAAGCCGCTCATTAGACAGCAGAAGATGGTCACTAGTAGAGACTCCACTAGGTAGTCTTTGGGTAAAGGTGGCTGCTCCTCAACCAGCGGTGGACCATTCATGTACTGAGACACAGAAAGGAACATCAGCTACTGGCAACTGTAAACTGTAAAGCAATTCATGGGAGCTATCCTTGGTCTATGGTCAGGTTCTGACCACAGAGCTTATTGATCATGGAAATATAGCAATGCTGTGCTGAGGACAGTCCACCTCTGAAAATAATCTATATAATGGTCGGCATTGGTCATATGGTGGCCTGTTTCCAGTTGTGCTATACGAGGTAATCCCCTGGTCTGAGATTGGGAACCCCTGGGGTAGAAGGTGGCTGACAAATTGTGCAGCAGCAGATGAGCTACAGTCAGTAAATTACAGTGTGGAAAGCTGATAAACCCTGATAAAATGGAAAATGTGTATTAGCAACTACTGTCTACATTTTTGTCCAGTGCAGAAAAAACATAAATAGTAAAGGCTCTTACTATAGCATAGGGGGGGTAGGTGGAAGGCGGCATAAAGGAAGGCTGGTAAAAGGCAGGAGGATTGGCTCCCGGCTGGCAGGCTATAACCGGCTGGTTGGGGTAGTGGGGCAGTGGAGGGGGGTAGATGAGGTAGGCCAGTTTGGGATCCGGTGGGCTGTAGGGTGGAGGCTCTTCAGAGGGGCTCACTGCATTACTGCTGCTGGTAGCTTCTGCTCCAGCCGGCCCTGCTCCCACCTCTGCTGACATTTGCTCCAGGACGTAGGCGGGGTGCAGGGCACGGGTGCTGTCCGTGTCGTACGCTGGGTTTAGGGTCCGGTTGCTGTCTGTGTCGCAAGTGAGGTGGGCTGTTTGGGTGCTGTCTGTGTCGTATGCTGGATGAGTGGTCTGAATGCTGTCGCCATCTGTCACTGGATGACCAGCGTGGATGCTGTCCGTGTCATTGAGCGGCCCTGTGGTCACGATACTCACTGAGTCGTATGCTGGCAGGCCAGAGGGACGGGCCAGAGGAGCTCTGGTGCCAGGCGGCTGAGGAGGTTCCTGAACTCCTGAGGGTCCGGCTGGGGGCGTTACTGGATCATCAGGGATGTTTGGTGGATTGACTGAGATAAAAAGGAAGAACTTGGGCTAATGTACATACCCCACCTCAGTTGGCATTGTGCCAACTGCAAAAATCATCCATTGAGTTGCTAGGTAATCTCAAATGGAGTTGCAACCGTATACTGTTATTTCTCAAAATGGACAAAAGTATGCTCACTAGCTAAAAACAACAGTAGAAGCAGAGCTGAGGCCTTAATCGTTGAACATTGATAACAGCCCTAAGGTTATTTAGATAACCTGAGGACATCAGCCTGAAATATCCAGAAATATACTGTGAGAAAAGTGTAAAAGTGGTCGCTATTAAAGCAGATATCCTTGATCCTTTTTTTCCACTCTGCAGTGACGGAGACACAGGGCTGATTAATTCAGGTGGAGAGTCAGCGGTGCTCTACTTCAACCTGCACGGCTCATTAAGTTTCCTGCCTTCCACTGTGACTTATATGGAAAGTGAACTGCGCACACACAGTACACAACCCACATAACTACTGCACACAGGCACACAGTACCAGTCACACCTGTTTGATTGTGTGCTGCTCATCATCCCAAAAAATATTTGATTCAAATGCTATGGGTCTCCACCGTAGTTAAGACTCTGCGGCTGGGGGTTTCAGGTAGGCCTAATTTGTTGGACCAGGGCAATGTGTGTGTGTGTGAGGGTGGAAATACCTCCTGGACCATGCAGCAACAGTATGCTAATGTACATTCATATATATAAACACTTACTCATTTAGCAAGACCAATAAATAGTCTTAACAGCCTGCATGACCAGATCATCTCCTTTCAGTTTAGCCTAGAACTTAGGCCTACTTGATACCCCCCCTCCAACCCTGACATTCTAACTGCGGTGGATACCCGTGTGTCCCCAGTGTCCTCTTTTTTGACAACAAAATATGGTCACCCGAGCATATAAATCAATTATTTTTAAGATATTAAATTGAGCAAGTAAAAAAACATAGTTTAGATGAATGAAGGCAGGATTTTACTTCTTCCAGTTATTATTATTATTCAACGAATGCATTTTCTTTTATTGACTGAAGGGGTTTAATATAATGTTTTTGTTTTGAATTGGGTTTATTGTATGATGTCTATTATGACACCACAAAGACACACAGCTATAAAGTCATAATACTTACATCCTCATGGTTCCAAAGTTTAATCAGACTTGTCCTGCTTGATTTCTACAAATCTACATTAAAAGGACCAGTGCATTTTGTTGAGGCTGAAGAAGTCAGCTTTTTTAACCATCTTTGTACAAATTACAGGACAAAGGAAAGAAGGCTTGTTGACTTGACATAGTGATTCAGTGCTACCACGAAAGCAACATCTCTGCAAGCGTACAAGATCAGATTCCTCATAACTTTCAAACCAAGGTATCCCCTATCCTGGCCTCAAGAGGTAAACAGTAGTTTCCACGTCATAGGAGCTGGACAGAAGGTCCGATACAGACAGCTTATAGACATATGGAGGCTTTACCTGGGTCCATTAGGAAGGGTCCCGTGCAGGTCAGAGGTTAGCTGGGCATCAGGAAAAGAGTCCCGCACAAATGGGGAATACCCGATTAGACAGAATAGTGGAGAACTCTGATGTCTCTAGGTAAAATGGCTACTGCTAGTGTGAGCTCTCTCCACACAGTATCATGTTCGTTTAATAATTGACAACCGGGGCTCTGTGTGTGTGTGTGTGCGTGTGAGTGTATAAGACAGTGTGTGTGTGCATGCGCCTGCCCATGTGCATGAGTGTGTAAGCTTACCTTCACGTGTGATCTGTTAATGTTTCTGCAAATGCCAGTTTATTGGTTAGACGTCAGGAGTATAGGTGCGCTTGCATTCACACGTGCATGTGTGTATGTATGTGTGTGTGTGTGTGAGAGAGAGAGAGCACATCATTGACATGTTTTTGTATCAATAAATCATGGTTGGAATCAAGGTTTATCAGCTATAAATCTTAAGTCTTATCTCTTTATTTGAATGTGCATGGAAACGTGGTAACAAAGGCTATGGTAGGTGACATAGAGACATAACAGTACGTTGAGATGTTTTTATTTGGAGTCTTATGGTAAATAAATGATAGATCTGTCTTGAAAAATAATAATAATAATAAAAATATATATATTTTGTACAGTCAAGCTGGAAAGTCTGCACACCCTGTTCACCTTCTTCATTGTTTTAATACTTTCAGACTTATTCTACAATAAATTGAGTTCGTATTTTGTGACAACTATCTACCCAAATAGGTCCCAGTGGTTTTTAGACATTTGTGCTTTATTCCAAATGTATTCATTCTAATCAAAATATAAAAATATCATATGTACTCAAGTGTGCACACCCTTTGATATGACACCCGAAAGTGAGCTGAGGAGCATTTGTTTCCGCTGATATTGCTATTGAGGTGTTTCTACAACTTCTTTGGAGTCCATTTGTGGTGGGATGGTTTACTAAAGCCCACAGCCAAGAGAATATTCAGCAGCTCAGTGTGATGGGAGTACCTCTAGAGGTTATTTGGTATCAAACAAATGAAAAGGGTGACGGAGGTAGAAATAACTGTTTTTTATTTGTTTTGGTAAGAGCGAATGTAAACTATATAGAATGAAGAACTGATTTCCTGACACTCATTCTCATGTCTGACAGCATGCTGCAAGCAGCCTTTTTGCCAGCTCGAACCAGTCCGGTCATTCTTCGTTGACCTCTCTCGTCAATAAGGAGTTTCTGTCCACAAAACTACCACTCACCGTCGGTTGTTTTCTTTATTGTACCACTCCCAGGGGGAAACTCCCAGGGGATCAGAAGTTCTAGAAATACTTAAACCAGGCCTTTTGACACCAACAATCATGCCACACTCACTGAGATCACTTTGTCCTTATTCTGATTTGAAAAATTTGAACAATCACTAGATCTGCTGAACCAGATATTTGTTTATTTATTTCCACCTATTTTTGTGTCTCTATTTACTTGTAAAATACTGTGTATTTGTTATGTGATGAAAAGCAAAAAAACCTGTGCATGCATGTTAATGTGTTATTGTTGTAGTTTGCTATAGTGACCAACAGAGGGCGTTTCCTGACCAACAGAGGAAGTGTGCTGTTCCCTTTTTAACATCATAATTCAATCCAAAGTTCACTTGTATTCCTTCTTTTTTTTTACTACAGTTGAGTAATAGGGGCTATATAATAATAATAATAATAATAATAATAATAAAACAGTAATATTACAATAAGTTTAGATTAAATAGTTCTGAGTAAATCAAAAGTAAATTCCATGGCCATAACTTTCTGTCCTTGATTGCTCTCCATTTCAACAAAGCCTGATCCAGATAGAGCCACTGCAAGACGTCTCTGCGTTTACCTCAGTGAGGGTCCTGTGATGTCTCAAGCATAAGCTAACAGACAGACAAAGATCTTAAAAGCTAAGAATGCAATATTCCTCCATTAGTCAGCCCTTCAAAGCATTACATAGCTGGCTCTGGCTGATCCCCCACTGCCAGGCCAGATACTTCTATTATTGCTGAGCCAGGATAGGTCACGCTGTAACTATGCACGGGTGGGAAAAGGGTAAAATGGGAAAGATTACATGTTAAGGAGTAACCTAAAACACGAACAACATTTCATCAAAAAAGGTTCTTACACTAACAATAGTGGAGGCGTTTTTAAGGTTCTTTAAATAATTATATACATGGTGTTTCTCATCAGGTTGGCTTAAAAACAGGAATGACTGCACTTTAAACAAAGTTTTAAAATGATCTTTATGGTACTGGTCTTTATTGTACTATGGTACAATATCATAACAATAACTACATGTGTGTGCCACAGAGCTCCTGGAGGCTGGGATTGTAGGTTTCAGTACTTACAGCAGTCTTTCTGTAAGAAGTGATGTGTTTTTTTTCCCCTACATTTGTGTGGGTTTTCTCCCACCTCTTATAACAAATAGGTGGTGAATTGACTTCATTCAATTGCCCCTAGGTGTGTGTATGTGTGTATGGCGTGTATGAACCCCTGTGCAAAGGGGTTTCCTGCCTTACACTCAATGAGTCTAGGTAGGCTCTGGACCCACGTGACCCTGACCAGGAATAAGCGAGAAAAATAGATGGATATGATTTGTTTCTGCAGTTTCTTTGTGTAATTATGCTGCTAAACAGAACCACTGTCTTTGCTAGAGAACCATTGAAGAAGCCATTGGCCAAGCAGGCCATGCGTTGAAACTGTAATAACCTAAGGAAATTACTTCATGTGGTAACAAGCAGTTTTATTGATTCTAGTCCATAAATTCTCTCCTGTTTTACAGTGTAGGAGATCACGTCTAATAAAATGCTTAATGTTCCCTGTAGGGTTATTATTCTCTGTAGGAACCTTGGAGCTAGCGTTAATTAGACTTAATAAGACTTTAATATAATCTTAATAAGAACATGTACGGCCTATTACTTCTCCCAAAATGCATTTGCTTTTTGAGGCCTACATGTCCAACCAGGCCTCTCCCACCAGAGCAGAGCAATCACGCTTTTACTGCCCACAATCACCGGTGTTTGCGGCTAGAATAGAACAAAAGTGTGGACTTTGTATTGGCCCCGAAGGGGTCGCTGACTTGAAGACCCCCTCTAAACGCCACTTTCACTTCAGGTTTTCTAATGATCCTAGGAGGGCTTGTTAGGTCGGGGGCCTGGGAGAGAAGGGCCTATATTTTTACTAACGACCCAAATTAGCTTTCTCACTCAGATTACTGCAGACTGGGAGGTCGTCTGAACTGCTCAGTCTAATTGTAGCTGAGGGAGAGGGGTGACAGTGGGGTACAACTGAGCTGGTTTTGTAGAATGCAGTATACTGGAATATGAGACGTATCCTCCAAAGTTGGTGGTGTGGAGATGCTGTGGAATCAGAGTTAGAAGTGGTTTAATTAGAGAGGTAGAATGTCACTTACAAAGTTGTTGAATGTAGTAGAATAGAGCCAATCCTCAAGAGCCATATCCACTTATCTCATAACCTCATTTTTTTGGAAGTTAAAATTAGCAGCTTCCTTTGTATTGTATGAACATTTCATGATTACCAGAGCAATACACATCAAGCCTGACATCCTGTTACATTAATAGTTTATTTTTTTTATTAAAAATAATATTATCAACTGTACTATTTTAGTAAAAAGGTAGAAGGTTTAAAATTTCAATATTAATTTCAGAATTTTGTAGTATTAGATTTGTCACCTGTCGCTGTAATGACAGCGTGCGCTTGAGCCGAGGGGTGGGGGCTTTTGATGAGAAGATGAAATCCACTTGAGAGTCGCTTGAACACAAGCTTCACTCAAGGACTCTCCTTTTTTATATATAATTTTCGAAAATATTTAAATATTTATTCTTCATTATATTGTTATAATTAATTTCAAAATCTATATTATGATATATATATAATTTGTGTTATATAAATTGTGGTAGAGTGGTCTAAGGCGCTGGTTCGAATCCTGGCTCATGTTCCTTGCAATCACCAGCTCTCTCAGGGGTGGGTTGATGGTACTTTCTCCCTATATCACACTTTCCTCCGAGTGCATTGGCTGCCATGCAATGCTGCTTCAGCGTCAAAAAGAGGCAGTGGAGACATGCTTGTTGACACTTTCCTCATGTTGGAGGCATTGCTAGTGATACAGGAAGTTCACATGAACGGGGATTGGGTAATTGGGCTGAATGCTAAATGCTCTATTCTTGCAATAGCAGCATTATTGAGTACTAAAGTGCTAAAATGCATAGGTTCCGAAAACCCTATCATTGTGATAGAAATGGTGATGTACAGTATAAATGGTAATAATAGAAACAAAAATTATTATAATAGCATTATAATAGCATTAGTGGACTGCTTCCTGAATATGATAAACAGATCAGGTTTGGTGATACATCAGTCTGTCCAGCTCAAGAGACTGAGCTGCTTCAGAAGGCGATTACTGAATCTATCAGGTCTCTGTGCAAATCTTCCAGAAATGCCACTCTAATCTACTTTGCAGTGTTTTTGCACTGTGGGCAAAGCCTTCCATCTCTCCATATGTCTTTTACATAAGTAAGTACTGGGTGGCTTGGAATATTGTGATAAATGCTGAAAAGATGGCCTTAATTTAGTGATGTTAGATTTATACAAACTGTTTAGCCAAGGCAGCATGGTGCATACAAACCTGTAAGCTAAGTAATGAGACGCCAAACCCGTCTTGTATAATTAACAAATAAATGTGAAAATTTGAGAGAATCACACTTACTGTATTAGAATTGCTCACTATGTTGTTATTAGGAACCAGATTAGGAGTTTCATTCTTCTTAAAGCAGCATTATGCGAGAATTGGCATTTCTTGCTTTTGGGCTCCCTCTTAAGTTGTTAAGTGGAATTCACTTATGGTTCGAACCACTCCTACTTTCCACATGCATTTTTTAAAGCTGAAAGATACAGAACCATCAGTGACAGTGAAAGAATAGTCGCAGTAAAGTAATATTATGGAATTTTAAACAAACCACTCCAGTTACACAGCGTTACTCAATTCTTGCCCGTTAGTTACATAGTGCAGTTCCTGGTAAGCACCGATGAAGACGCCATTCTCCCTATGACAGGTCGGTGGTGCATGATTTTGAAGCTGTTATTTCAATGTAAAAAATTATACATAGTGTTGTTTTAAAGCTACAGCATTGAAAGTTAAACAGATTTACCATCAATTCAACATTACATAGAAAACTCACAGTTGGGCACAGTTGGTTCACTTTGGATAGTAAATAACATGGCTATACTTGTTGTTTAGACCTTATGAGCCCTGGTAAGTTTATCTGCAGTGAAGCATTTCACATTAAAACTCTGCATGACTTTAATTAAATCTCAGCAATTAAAGTCTCAGTTATAGATTACAGAAGATGTACAGTGGCATGCAAACATTTGTTTGCGTTACTTTGAATAATTAGATGATTCGAGGGTGAACCGATCTCCAAAACACATACAATTAAAAATGAAACATTATTTTAAAAAATGTTATGAAAGATTGAAAAGTGTTTTATTTTTGTTTTGTACATTTTTAGTAAAGAAAAAAAGAATAAAAGGACCACAATGCATACGTTTGGTCATCCCAAGAGATTTGAGCTCTCAGATAACTTTTACCAAGGTCACTCAGTCACTCAGACCTTGATTAGCTTGTTTTAAAAATATTATAAGTCCAGTCCAGCTGCCTAGCACTCTGGAAATTAAAATAATGGATTCTCACAAAGCAGGAGAAGGCTATTAGCAGAAGGTAGCCATTGTGTCAGTTTTTAATGTAATGTAAAGTCAGGTAACAGGAATGGTGGAGGCATGACAACCCTCGTTTGACTGCAAAAGGTCTTCATGAGGATCCATCAGACTCTGGCGTGGTGGTGCACTGTTCTACTGTTCTACAAGTAAGACATTCATGGAAAATTCATCAGAAAGACGTTTCCTGTGTCTTCCCCTCAAAAAAAATCAGCATCAGAGATCTTTATACCTTTTGGAAATCAGGTCATCTTTTACTTGCTTAGCTATTCGCTGTAACAGACGTTTTGACGTTTAGACCCCCAGGGGTGCCCAAACTTTTGCATGCCACTGTCCATTCAGTGTGATTTCCCTTTTCAGATTTCTATTTAGAACAGCTGATGTTCGCTTTGCGCTCACGTTCGCGTGCATGGAATCCCACATGTATGGAGCCCTTGTTTGTCACTAGAGCTGAAGGGGGGGGGGGGGGTGTAGTGGGGGGCAGGAATCTTTTGTTTAAAGGAGAGGGGGTTCTGCCCTAGATCTTATCTTCGGCTAATCAGATTAAACTCGTTATATCTCTGACTTCACCACAACAACTGAACGCAGGACATCTTCAGTCAGCAGCTTCGTTATAAATCACTCAGTTTGGCACAATTGTTTTCCCACGACCTGGTTGAGATAACAATGATGCGAGCCTTGTTGAGCAACCTTGCACATTCATGCTTTCCAAGGAATGCTGCCAAAGGAGAAACTATTTTTAATACCTTTTTATAAATATTTTGCTAAGAGCTGAGCTAAATGATTTCTTCTCTTTACTCCCTGCTCTGTGTAATCAGCAGGCCTCGTGCCACAAGAAGAAACAATATATATATATCAGGAATAAACAAAAGCCAGTCATAGTGGTATCATTGGAGAGAACTGGTAAAATAATCAAAAAGCTGTCTGTGAATCACTCGCAGGCCTTATACTGGCATTCTTGCTGAGTGAGGTATCTGTGTGGGATGAGATTACTGGTTTTAGTTGAGTTGGCAGGGATTAAGAGCCTGTATAAATCTGACAGAAATAGGGAGGGCCATATAGATAAGGCTGAGTTTGGACTTGAGGCCTGCCATTGATTTTTCTTTTTCTTTGTCTGTTAAGATGACTAAGGAGCATATGTGCATGGGGGTATGTGTGTTTTTGTACAGTTTCAGGACAAAAATTGCCTTAATTTTTGGGAAAACTGCATCCATATATATATATATATATATATATATATATATATATATATATATATATATATATATATATATATATATAATATAAAACATTGGATATATATGATCCTATATCTTGATGTTGAATAAAAAGACACCGGGGTGTGTTCGCGCATGAAAGCTTTGCCATACACCTACAGCCCACACATAAAGAACGCCCTGACAGACTCAGAGATGAAGCATTATCCCTTGACCCTTTGGTGTAGGACCTCGTAAATCAGCCAAATGCTCATGAGTTCAGAACCCTGGACTGAGGCATGAGGCATGAGGCATTCTCCCACAGCAGCTCAAAAAGAGGAGAATCGCTCCCGTTCACACACTTGAACAACCACAGCATAATCAGCTTTTCTGATGACCTGGTCAAACCATGCAGCCGCATCAGTGAGTTTTCCGCGTCAGTCACGGACAAATTACTGTGAGCTGTGAAGACAAATTCCAGCTTCATTCCATGGGTTCACTATTAGGCTGCGATTATGTGCCAAGTGTTGTTCCTCCAACAAGGGTTTTATGCAGTAGTAGTGCCATAAGTCAACTGCAGTCCAACTGGTGGGCTCAGATACCTGGAGGCGTACTCTATAGTACCCTATAGTGCATTATAGTGCAGAATACCTGTATTAGGAATCAGTGTCAAAATCAGATTATTGGTCAAACAAACAAACAAACAATTTAAAATAAAAAAACACATTCACAACATGTAACTATATATTCCAGGTATATACAGCAACGTCTAGTGCTGTACAAAAGTCAGAGACCACCCTTCAATTTTTCACCCTCTAAATTGTCAATGATGTGGAGGTCTGGAACAACAGGGAACAACAGCAACTGTTTTGTCTGTTCCCTTTTCAGAGCTTCTCGATCAGCTTCACATCTTTTCAGACGCACAGTATTGAGTCGTCTTCTCGCAGTAGAAGGACAAACAGAAACACCTGTTGATTTTTTTTTCTCATCTGAAGTGAAGCTTGATTTTCTTCTCTCTCTTTCATGATAGCTTTGAACGCTGTTTATCTGATTAGGGCAGTTTTGATGGTCTGTTAGGTCATGCATGACTAGTAGTCGTCGTATTTTCTGTAATTTAATCATTTTTTTAACTCTAGTTTAGGACACTCTCGTTTTGTCACTTCTTTTCCTTTGACTTTCCTTATCCTTATATGAGTGCATTACCTGTCCTGTATACTTTAACCTCCTGAAAAATGAATGGAGGCCTTTCGCATGGTACTGCAGAGAAGGTGGAGTGTCTGGAAGCAAATGTTTAAAGGGTGTCAAAAGAATTTGCACAACAACAGTGTAGTATGTAAATTCATTCACTGTGTGGATATGTAGTATATCCACAGTATGTAAACCAGTATTTTCCTGTTTCCTTTCCAGCTCAGTGTTGCTTAATGTAAAAACCACAAATATAACTGATGCTCAAGTGCTTTCTTTGCTTTACCTGTAACTTCTCACTTTTCTCCCATGCCTCCCCACACAGTTTGTGTACCTACAGTGATCTAAACTCAAAGCAATATTATTTGTCTAGCTTCTGTAAATTGCAAATTTTACAGTTTTTTTTTTAGCATTATAGACAGTAATATGCAAAAGCTGCGTCAGATAAACTGATGTATGATGTATCACATTTTTAATGCTTTTTCAATAGTACAATGTGGTAAATATTTTACAATTCTTTTCATACACCTTTAATATCGTTGAGTCTTTATGTGTGCTTCCAATGGGCAAATCAACTTGTGCATCTAAACGTAATCTAATTACGCTCAAGAACATATGCTTGCCATACAGGTGAAGAGTTGTATATGTATATAATTTGTTATATTCTTGGGAACAAGATGTAAGATATGATCCTCAAAGCCATCTCAGTGATCCTAAAGATATTTGATTGGATGACTATTAGCCAAAGTTTAAAAAAGATGACAGTCAATCATTAAAACGGGGTTAAATGCTAGAAAAACATCTTGGAGATCAGATTGACCATCAAACCACATCAACAAAATCTGTGTGAGATATAAAGTAACTGCCAGTGATTCTGAACCAGGTAAAAATTATATTACACTGGGCCTCCCAACTTTAACAATGTCTTTTTATGGCCCCTGTCATTCACAGGACCTTAGAAATGTCCTAACCCCAAGACCCCCCCCCCCCCCAACCCCCCGTTCTGCGCCCATGTACTGTGGCTATGGCCAATTTAGCATTTAGCATGGTTGCTTAAGTTAAACTAGCTAGAAAGGGAGAAAATAAGAGTGAGAAATAGTAGTGATTGTACCAAGGTTATGGGGATTTACCATCTTTACCTCTTCCAATATAGCCCCACCCTCAACAGAAGAAACAGAGGAAACACAAATGTGTGTAAATTTCAGTCTGGAGTGAATATTTTTCAGCAATTTTTAATAAACAGTACACATGGTTTTGAAACCGCAGTCAAAAATTTGGCATCGTGATAAACCTAATCAGGAGGGGTCAAACAGTTAATCTGGGTCAATGTTTTTTGAGGGTCTGATGTAGGGGTATCCTCCACAGCCTCGTCTGTCATCGCCCAACATCGTTATTGTGCACCATGGGGGACTCCCAGCTGACAAGGCTGGCCTTCAAGTAGCGGCAGTGAGTGCCGCTCTGGTGAGTGTTATCCTGCCTCTCTGTACGACAGGACTGGCTGCAAGAGCTGTAACTGAATATGCGCAGACATAGTAGAGCTGCAGTAAGGTAGGAATTCACAGACTTCTCAACTTTCTTCTTGATCATCAACTTGATTTTAGCTCATGGGGCTGAACTTGCTACAATGATAGTTGTAGATATGCTATACAGGCCTCAAAAATATGTACAGTCCACATCATAACAACGCAATCCCCTGAACGGCCCCTCATCTTAAACATCTGGAGCACATTTCTGAATGTAATCTCAACCACTTACGCTCCTCTCATTTGAATAAAATGTCTGGCACTCTTCATGTCCATTAAGAATCCTCTAAAAGGAGAACCACCCCACTGGAGTCTTTAACAAACTGCCACTCAGGAATGCAGACTGTAGCCTGGCCCCTTTAGACCTGTGGGCCCACAAGTGGTGCTGATTGAATGGAGGATAGCTATCTTAGTGCAGCGGGCCCGTGCCTGGCGCTTTAATTAAACTGCGGCCGCCCCAATCCCAGCATGCTGTGGTTTCGGACTGGCAGGGTCTAGTAGAGGCCCAGCGGCGTGAGCGGGACGGGCGTCAGGGCGACAGGGCATTGGGGGATAAGCCCTGAGTTTACAATAGACTCAGCCAGTCAGACTGTGACTCACCGCACAAAGGCCAAATCTGGCCTGGACTCGTCTGCGTCTGCTGTGTGGGAGGTGGATCTGGCCTCCACCACAACTTTCATGCACTTGTCTATGAAATAACTAAAAATTTAAATACACAACTGAAGAAATAGCAGCAGTTTAAGGGTTGTGCGTCTGTTCAAGGAGTGTGTAAGTAAGAAAGTGCAGCAAATACAGCTAGCATTGGTTTGTAGTGATGGTCATTTAAGAAAGGGGGGGGGGGGGCACAGATCCCATCTGGTGATTCTAGTGGTCAGAGAGTGGTATATATATATATATATATATATATATATATATATATATATATATATATATATATACAGAGAGAGAGAGAGAGAGAGAGTCTGGTGATTATAATGGTCAGAGAGAGATAGGGAAAGACATAGTGTGTGTTGGGGGTGGAGGAACAGAGCCTAATTCACAGAGGTGGCAGAGAAAGAAAGGTCCCTGAAAGGAGGGAACGTAAATAAAGGGGTCTGCAGCATACAAATCTGAGGGAATGAGGGAAAGAGAAATGAGTTAATCACATGCACATGGAACAATGAGTAAAATTGGGATTTTTTTATTCCCAGTGCTTCTCCTGACTGTGATTAGAGAGCAAGGAAAACACACTCCAGTCCTGAAAGTAAGGAAAAACGCTCCAGTTCCTGGAAAGATCCAGTCCGTGTTTTCCAGCCCGCCCTCGCGGAGTAAATACCATCGCCTCAGCACACACACACACACACACACTCACACACCCCCAACTTCTCGTGAATGAAAGATGCTGAGGAAACACTGTGGAAGTTCGCACTTTTAGCACTGGAAGTGAAGCGACACCTGAGGATATGGCGTCCAGGGACCCCTGTTTAGGAGACCGCAGGAGCGCGCTGCTGACCGTGATGATGATGGTGATGATGCTGATGCTGATGAAACGGGGTAAAGTTCACTGGAGTAAACACTAGAGCTGCTGAGTACTGAGCTGATCGTGCGGTTTAGTGAAGTTTATCAGAATAAATGAATGAATCAATTAAGGGGAGGGAGGGAGAGAGGGGGTTGGAGAACGTTTGCTGTTTTTCTGAATGTGGAGAAAGTCAGAAAGTGTGCAGAAGTGTTTTAAATATGGTTGGTAGGATTGATGTTTCTAGCCTTATTCATATTTTAGCCAAATGTAGCTCGATTGGCTGTGTGATGTGAGATATGTGAACTGTGCTTCAGTCAGTTAGCTACCGATCTATTGGTTGAGCAGCTGTATTTGGCAGGTCTGCATCATGTGAGTGTGTGTTAGAGATGCAGAGAGCTGGGAAAAGCCCTTGGAGCAACAAATGCATTTGTGGATACTTGTTAAATTGTGTGTAAGGGAGTTTCAGAACTACCTGGATTAGCATTACAGAGAAATAGGACAAAAATGAAGAGATCAGTAGCCCTGCAGCAATCAAAGGTCCTGCCGAAATATTGGCTAAATGGAATGATGTGTATGATGCTGATGCTTATTTCAAGCAGTTGTCTGCCAATCCTGATTTGATCCTGAAGTCATCTTGCATTCCTAATGTATACATTTGTGTAAGGTAGACATAATGGAGAGTTGGCGTTGTAGTGGATTTAGGCAGCACCATCTGCAGTGGGTGAGTAAAAGAAGAGGAGAGGTGTAGTGCTGTAATTGGGAATTAGTCCATGTTGGAGCACAAGTGGAGCCAGCTGGCGGTCAGGTTGTTTAGAATGGCAGATAATCTGAAAAGCTCCCCCGCTGTGAGAGACACACACAGGCCATACAGCACATCCTGCACACCACACTCAGTCGGTGAGCATCAGCCCAATCAGCTGCTTCACTGACAGCGAGAGCTGTCCAAAGAATCTGACCCATTTCTGTCCATTTTCCTTTTTTCGCTACAGACCACTTTCTGTGGCATATTTTGCAGCTTGTTCTGACAAAGTACGTTTTCAAGGGGGGAGCAATATGGCTATATATTAGTATCATCATCAACATCATAAACTACATCACAGTATTGGGACACTTGCTTATTCATTGCTTTAAGAGTGTGTCCTGCTTTTGTTGGAGTAACTGTCTCTACTGTCCAAAAAAAAAACTTTCTACTAGGTTTTGGAGCATGTTGGATGATCACAACCCCACCTCATCCTTAACTCCCCAACATATCCCAAAGTAATAGATGGAGCCTTATCATCATTCCAGATAGCACTGTTCTGCTGCTCCACAGCTCAAAGCTGGGGGAGGGGGCTTTATACCCCTCTAGCCCAAAACTGGCATTAGGCATTATGCCAAAAAGTATCTTGTTTTTCTGCACCAGAGAGTCCTATTCTATTGGCAGTACTTCTCTATGGCGACTAGACAAGCTGTGTGTGTGTGTGTGTGCATTTGTACATCTGTATCAGCAATGAGTGCAACTTAAAGTAGCTGAATGCATTCATTCGAAGGGGTGTCCACATATAGTCCACAACATTTGGACATATAGTGTTTCCCATTGGATGTAATTATCTTATTTTATTATTTGATCTTTGATAGATCTTTGATCTTTTATTTGATCCAAACATTCATTAATCATTATATCTTTGATTCATTATACTCTAATATAAGTTGTTTATGTCCGTTCTTCTGAGATATGGTATCACTCAGTCTTACTTTCAGGGTGATAAAAACGGTGCCGAGGGAATAGTGATTGGTGTCTGTGGTGGGGGATAAGTGTTTGGGGGAACAGTCATTAGGTGGGCTCCTCCTTAATGAGGCATTGACCTATTTTTGTGCTTATTGCTGCAGTTCTGGGAATAGCTGAGAAGAGTGGAGTTTTCGGGCAGGCCGGCAGCACTCCCTCCATGAGGGGGCCATAGCTATGCATCTCTATGGTAACCAGCAAGACTCTTGCCACGCCGTTCTTTTGTCTTTAGGTTGAATGGCGACTCAAGGGCTTTTTTTGAAGGGGTTCTGTGCCAGGAGCTGCATTGTGTTTTTCGGCACTGCCGTTGCACCGCCTGGATGAGGTGGAATCAGTTTGTGTGTTTAGTTTTTTTTTTCCCATCAGCAGCCGTTTGAAGAAACAAGTCTGTGTGAAAGAACTGGGGGGTGGAAATAACCATTACAGCATTCATTTATGTTCAGTTTGACCCGGCTGAGAATGAGTTTGGTAATTGTGAGCACTGTGCAACCCTTTAATTTCTTAATCTCACAATAAGCTACGTAAAATAAATAGTTGTTTAATGGTAGTTACCAAATAATTTGCAGTCTATACTGGATAATAAGTCTCATAGGAGATCATGTAAAGGTACCAGAATTGTCCCTGCCAGTTTATATGTATGTTACTTGTCATTGTATCCACCATCATAGAAACTCTGACATTGTGGTGTATTTCCCATTCGTAAAACCTTTTACTTTTAGAGGTTGCTTGAAGTGGTCTGCTTGATGTCACATTCAGTAAGGGACTGTTTTCACCTGAGATTAACATGCGCTTTGTATCCGCATAGTATCCGGATATACTTTGACCAGATTCTGTTTACACTCATCATCAAAGTGCATCCCCAGTGTGACCAGATGAGATCAGATTTTTTTTACTTCACCTGGCAAAAAGCACACCAGCGTGTACATCATTTGCATTATACTTTCTGTAAACATCAGTTTCTCATCAAATTTGATCAAAAATCTGGAGACTGCAACCAGTTTAGAGGAGCAGTGGGGGTTCTACAACACGGTGGAACAATAGATGGTTCTTGAATTCCTGTAACGGCTCTGTCAGAAAAGGTGATGGACTACTCTGTAATACTGCTCTCATCTACCAGTAGGCATTGGCACGAGATAGAGAAAGTGAGGACGAGAGAGCAAGAGGAAGGAGAGGCCAAGATCAACAGTAATAATTACTCTTATTGCATTTTTTGGCATTTACATTTGCTTGCCTGACGGAATCTGATCTCTGACATCGCATTCCATTTACCCTTAAATTAAATGTGGACAGGATTCGTCTCTGATCTCCCCCGTAATCCAATCAGAGTGCGTCTTGGGGGTGTTTACACCGGGCTTTTCATGTGGACAAGCGAAATCCGAACGTGATCCGATCACCAAAAACGCATGTAAATGCCAGGTGTAAACAGGCCCCAAGTGCCCTGCACCCCACTCGAACCGATCTGTCCAATCAGTCAGCTCTTGACAATCTCTCACCGCGCCAGCCAGGCCTGGATTAACACCACACAGGGCCCTGAGGCTATCACCAAATATTTCCAGGCTATCTCTGCATTATACAGTTCTTAAGAGAGCATACAAGATAACTGCCCAGTTATACTACTCTGTTGTAGTCTATATAGTCTAATGTTTGCTAACATCTCTAACATCCAAGTAAAGTATATGTTAGTTATGTGAATTATAAGCTTCAGATATCAGTAAATACTCTAGAGACTTGCTATGCAATTCACCACCATTACTTTGATACTAGCATAGCAGTCCAACCCCTTTTACCAGGCTAGTGGAAATAAGCATTATCTTACAGAGCTACACAATATACAAACTACAAGGTTTGTGTGCTGAACATTGCTGAGTAATGACATGGCTGTCTAGTAAATATGCTTAAAAATGAGAACAATTGCAGTCTGTCTGAACTGTCTAGTCCTGCAGCCATTGTTGAGCTCTCCTCCGCAGCCATACCCCCGTCCTGCCCCTCTGCTGAGAGCAGTGATCATTAATATGCTAAATCAACGCCACAAAAATGACCTGGCATTAATAGAGACGTAAAACACATCATGCGAAACACTGAATTAGCATTGCCACTGTGAACCGAGGATCGCTGGCTCAAATCCTGGGTCATTCTGCTAGCCATCAGCTACCGGAGTCCGAGCATTCTGAGAGAGGGAAAATTGGCCTTGCTCTCCGAAGGGCATCTCCGTGGGTTGATTGCACTCCTCCCCACATCACTCATAGTGTGATGTTGGTCAGCACAGGCGTCTGTTAGCTGTTGTATCTGAGCTAGGGAGGAGTTCTTTCTTTGAAGCATCCTGGCAACGTAGCAAGGCTGAGTCAGAGGTGGTGGCTGGCTCTGCATGTGCTAGTCTTCACCCTCCTAATGTTGGAGGCATTGCTTGTGATAGGGGGAGTTCACATGAATGTAGATTGGGTGATTGGCCCTTCAAATTAGGTAGAGAAATGGGGCAAAATTAATAATAAATTCTTCAAAACACTGAATTTAAGGTTATTTGTTGTATATATTTTAAAGAGCACTGTGAGGAACTATGAAATTGGTCCTTTAAAGAAAAATAAGATCTGGATAATAACTGAATAATACGAAAGGGTATTAAAAAAATGCCATTGGCATAGAAAATGTATCAGTACACTGTGTTTTGACAGTGATGTGATTGACAGTGTTTTGACAATTGGCATGAATGCAAGGAAAAGCTGTCACTAACATGTCCATCTCGAAATACAGCTTGGTGATGCAGCATGTCCAGTAATGAAAGGAATACTTCAGTGTGATCTATATCTGCAGATCACTTAAAATACTATAGAATAAAAGACTGAAGCATGTACACCTATCAGCCATAACATTAACATGCTAGTATTAAGTAGGTCCCGCTTGTGCCGCCACAGCAGATCTGACCATTTGAGGCGTGGACTCCTCAAGACCTCTGAAAATGTCCTGTGGTGTCTGGCACCAAGACTTTAGCAGCAGATCCTTTAAATCTGGTGAGGTGGGCCCTCTATGGAAGGAGGCGCCATGGCTCACATCAGTGAGCCTTGGGTGCCCATTATCCTGTTGCTGGTTCACTGGTTCTCCTTTCTTAGGCTACCTTTGATAGGTACTGACCACTGCATACCGGAAACACCCCACAGACCTGCCCAATGTTTTGGAGATACTCTGACCCAGTTGTCTAGCCATCACAATCTGACCCTTGTTAAAGTCACTCACATTCTTTTACCTAATTTTTTACTGCTTTCAATACATCAACTGTTCACTTGCGGCCTTGACAGATGCCAGTGTAGATGAGGATAATCAGTGTTCAGTGTTTTTCACTTCACCTGTTTTATTGTGGTTTTAGGATAATCTAAATGCAGGGTAATCTGGCAGTATGATGTGGTAATCGACTGCACATTACAGATATGACTTTTTAAGACTATGTTAGAAAATACTACAGTGCTCCTACAAGGCAGGGCAAGGATAGCTTCTTGCACTGTTTTAATTGACCAAACTGACCAAAGTTAACATAAAAAAACAACACAGCCAACATAATTAGATCAAGTTTGTCTAAACTAGAGTTGAATGTTATTTTCTGATATTTTCTGATGCGTTATTTCATCTCCAAAAATAAATTAATTGACTTTTAAATTTGACTTGTTAAGTGGCTTAGCACTCTGGCTGCTTCCCTTGGTCTTAGTTTTTGGCTGCGGGTCAGAGATCAGTGGGCTGATTTATGAAGTGCTACAGCAAAGGGGGCTGCTGCATCGCCAGAGGAATGCTCTAAATATCAATCACTGATCCGGTTAAAGAGGAATTTTAAAGATGTTTTAAGAGTTCTGCCTAATTATTTAGATTACATGTAAACAAAGTTTTAAGTGTAAGCATTTTAAGTGATTTGGTGTGAAATTCTTTGTTCTAGAGAATTTGAGAAAACAGAATTGTTTACAGTGGGGTGATAAGAAGCAGACATCTGACAGTTTTAAATAAACTCTAAACACTACATGTGGTACAAAACTTGAGACCAAAGAAGAGACCACCCTTTGCATTTTTCTCTAATTTAATACAACATTTTCCCTTATATTTTATATCAGCATATCTTTAAATATTGAAATCTTTAAAATATGATTGCTTCAAAAACAGCATGCACTTAAGTTGGACACAACAAACTTGTGCACCAGCCTCAGATCCACCAAATCTTAGGAATCTGACATGGTCAGTGTCACAAATTAGCTTAAATGTAAAAATGGACCCAGAAATAGTGCAGAATCTTAAAATATGAATGTAAAATGCAAGAAAAATCTGAATCACAGAAAGTAGTTCAGGGAATGGTCGTGAATATGCCATCTGATTCCTGATACACTAGTTTTGAAAAAGGTTGTGGCTATTTTGGTTTGACTATAAATGACAGATGGTGCAGGATGTCTATGTCTCCATAGAAAACGTAAAATGTAAAATTCTACTGTTTACTGGTTTGCTGGTGGATAGTAAATAAACTGGCCATATTAGTGCTGTAGACACTGTAATCCATGTTTTTTATCACCACTTCTGTAAACAATTTGCGGTCCCTAACTTACTCTACACCGACCTATTTCACACAAAACCACAGTAAATTGTTATCTACACTGAATTATATAATATAGTTTGAAATCACGGTGGAATTTCACTTTAAGTGATCATTTAATAGTAATGAGGGGTGCAAGAAAATATTGCTGTACTAAATGATTGCAATATTATGTTTTTCAGTACTCTACCGATTCTAAAAAACACAGTATTGTTACAGTACAGTACAATAGTTTACATGCTAGACTGCTAGATTTCAGTGTGGTACTCGGTCACAGTCTTCAGATCCCACTGTTTTGATTGCATGAAAAGTAAACTATCACTTTTCTAAAATTAGATGATAAAATATCTCCTCATGCAATATTTTGCAATAAATTGAACCATAACCCCTTTATCACAATGCATATCATATAGCCAGGTTCTTGTCAATACACAGCCCTAATATTAACCACAGCTGTATTCTGAACACACAGACATCAGGCTATGTATGTTTCTCATTCGTTTTCACTAATTCACTAGAAAACATTGTTGTGATTATTGTTTTGTTTTTTTTTTATTATAAAGGAACTGCCAGATGTAACAGATCAGTTTCTCCTCTGTGGTGTGGATGTGTTCTTAACTCTATTATTTTAAATTGACTCCAGAACTTCTCTGATTCTCTCCCTCCCTTATGTTTGCGCCTGTCTGTACCAGCCCCTGACGTATGCAGTTTAGAGGCATTCATACATCATGCTGCACACTCATCCTCTCGCTATGGCTCAGATGCTGCTCTTTGTCTGGAGGCTCATGAAGGCCACTGGCAGTCAAAGGCTATCAGAGTTTCAGTGCAGGCGCGCAGATTAAAGCAGGGCAAGCATGTATGGGTTACAGACAACTCCGACCTCTATGCATGAACATGAAGCTTTAAGAGGAAGAGGCAGGATTACTGCCACTAAAGGTCAGGCATGGGTTCTGTTCTGCAGCGGTCATGAAATAAAGGTTGTAAAATGATCATTGGCTTGGATGTACACTTCAGGATACTTATGCAAAAAGGTGTTTTTTCAAAGAAGAGGGGCCCATTTCATGAAGGACTAAAATGTCCTACTTTATATTTTTTTAAATAAAAGACCTTGATGACATTTGGACACGTAGCGTTCACTCCTTAACACGTATGGACCATATATGGACAGTAGGCTGCAAACCTAACCTAACCATTAAATTTGTTGTTTTACCCCCAGTGAATTTATATACGTATATCCACCTATTCAGCCTGTAGCAGTTGAACCCCTCCAGACCATGCTGAAGTTATTAGGAGCAAATCAACTTGGACTACTTTTTGAACAAGGCAAAATACAATGTACACATATAAGACATTTACCAGGCACAATAACAAAATCCTAAGCTTTAGTTGTAAGGTACAGTATAAAGAGAGGTTGGAAGATGGCCATGTTAAGGACATCAATAAAATACAAAAACAAGAGAAATAGGAATAGAAGTCCTGCACCCATAAAATGTATAGTTGATTAGATAGTTGGTCATTTCCAAGTACGAGGTTGGAGGCAGCAATGATGCCATTTCAACTTTTAGCGCTTAGGTAATTCGGATCACAGTTTATTATATATAGTTTATTATATAAGGAGTCCCTTGACATCCTTGCTGAGTTTGTCCCGATATGGTATTCTCTCATATTGCTTGTGCTTGTCCAGTTTTATTGCTTTCAAGGCTCACAAATATTACAAAAAAAAGCTAGTTTCTACTACTTTTACGGCACCACCTGCTGCACCGACACCCTCAACATGGCACGTCAGTGACATTTCACACAGTTAACACACCAACATATTAGCTAGCACTGGCAGTACTAACTTGCTACTCATGCAAATTATTTCTTGTCATGTTGGTACAATATTTATATGAATAGATGTTTAGTCTGAGATTGGCAACAGCTGTGATGACACTAAGGCTATATTCTTAATGTTTTACATGAAAATGAAAAGAATTGCACAACATGTCCCTGATACCATAATGTGCATAAATGTTAGTCTGTTCTGTTTCAAGAACACATTTACATGAATTATATGTGGAATTAATCCACAACCCTGCTTTGGTTACTTATATTTAGTGCTGGGTGATATGGTAAAAATACAATATCACAATATTTAAAGACTTTTTGTGATACACAATATTTATCATAATACATGTAATCACAGACTAAAAACATCAGTAGCGATTCTTATAAACTACTATCTATCTATTTTCTATCTACTATCTACTATCTAATTTAGAAATTAATTAATTTAGAAAAGCATATTGTTATCATGATAACAAAATGTATCACAATACGATAAAATATTGTCATATTGCCCAGCTCTACTTATATTAGTCATTTATATTAGTTGTTGTATGGTAAGAATCTGGGTGGCAATTGCAGTGGCAAGGCTTATTTCACATACTCTCTTCTTATTGATTGGTGATTGGTAAAAGGGTTGCATTCTGCAACATTAGAATTGTGAATGGCACATTTAACCACTGGCTGTAGTGTACTATCAGTGAATAGTAGAAATCCTCCTTGGGAATTCAGTAACTTGTTTGCTTAGGGGCGTAGTATTTCACAGGCTGAATTGGGATAACAGTGTGTGTATATTATTGTGTATTGTCACATTGAGCACAGGTGTGGTGTGAGCACTGCTGTTAAGAATTGAAAAGCTTTATAAAGGCATGCTTTATATTTATGAAAAGGTGTGAAGAGTAGAGAGTGTCTTTGGGTTGAGGTGTTAGAGCTTTGTTGAAGAGCTGTACTGAAGACAATAGAACAATGGAAAGTGAGAGAATGGGGAAGTGCTAAAAGCAGATTTCAATCATTAGAAATTGTTTTCAGTATGAAAGTGTTAGTGCTTGTTCTCACGAGTAGTCCAACTGGAATTGAAAGCGCTAAAAAGTTAGGAGAGCGCAGACTGATAGTAAGCTCCCATTATGTCTACACTGGCTGTTTTTTCTTGTTTTAACGTAATGGTTTGACTAAAAACCTGTTTACTAGACTGGTATCATAATTCTGCTTTCTACTTCTGTGTATCTTCAACTTAAAAAAATTAATAGATCAATTTTTTTAGGTAGGCACTGATACCACCGATACCGATACCAGATTTTCAAGCATCAAGTTAATAAATGCCAATACCGAGACCAACTCTGATTTAAATACTCGATAGATGGCTGTAAATCCTGATATTTTCAGATAAGTTTCACTGTTTATAGGTTGTACTTTTTATATCTGATCCCAAATAAGATCTGGGATCACATTTGAGAAGTTTCAGAGCTATGAAAAAATTAAAGTAAAATGACACAACGCAGAAACATGTGCAAGTACGGAAGCATAATCCGACACTAATCCAGCTTCACCGAAAAGGTTTCTAACTGGTGTAAAATTCACATGGTCAAAAATGACCAGTTTAGAAACAAAAAATGCAGCAATTTCACATTCAGGTGCATGTCTCTATGTAAAAAGTTCCTAAACTTACCAAGTGCCAGTATCTGCACCAATACCAATATGGTATTGGTATTGGTGCAACACTAATTATTTTTACAATTATTTAGTCATGCCAATTATTTGTAGCCGTGATAGTTAGATAGCCAGGATATTTAAATAAACAGACTTTTAGTCTGAGATCAGTAATCTCTGTAACATGCACTCATTTTTTTAAACACTCCATAATCCATATCTTCAGCTCAAAATTCATAAATCAACAATTATTTACAGATAGAAAAATCTGTTAGGGGAGTCCTTCGAGATTCTTTGATGGAGTCAAAATGTGACCCAACACCTGTCAAGAGTTTTTTTGTTCTTTGTCATACTTTACTCTAAACCACATCAGTAAGTACGATGAAGATGTGGGTGGCCATTGACGTCCAGTGTAAATATGTGGTAGGCAACCAACCAGAAAAGAAAGGTTCTAATGAGAACTGAGCTACCCTCAAAAACAACCAGCTGGCACTGAATCAACCAGGGCTCAACTGAAATTTGAACAATAGAGACTTCAATGCAGTTTATTTTCTACTGAGCCTAATAAAGAAAAGCAGATCCTGTATATTAAATGCCTTTAAGCAAGATGCCTCACTGTACTTCTCAGTTCATCAAGCACAGCTTTAGATTTTCATCAAAACAGGATTTTGGGGTAACCTTAGGTTTGGGTTGTTTGTGTTCTTCTGAATGTATGGCTTTTTAATTGAACTTCTGTTTTGAGGCAGGGCAGATCACACCCAAGGTTAATGTTCAGGGCTCCCCCTCACTGATATTTGGCAAGGTTCTCTGCTGGAATTGGGAAGCCATAGTGAAAATACTGTTTAGGGTGAAATGGGCAATCAAACAAGTGAGAGGTTTTCTGAGAAAGTCATGATGGACTTGCATTACTATGTGGATCCATTATTATACAGATCATTCAATATTATACGCGGTCACTTATTAAAAGTCAGGAGTGTGCCTCTGCACGGACCCATGTGTTTATGTGCTCTCTGCTCGTGCGAGTAAGCCTGTTCTGCTCTTCACATTTCCCAGAAGTTGCATTTCCCGCTCTCAGGATGGGGCACAGGTCCTGTCCTGAAGGCTTAGGCATTCCACTACACTCTTTGGGGGGTTGAGATCAATCCGTTGTGATGCTGCACACTAAAGCTTTTCTGTATGATTTTACCTGGAGAGAAAACGAAGCTAATGAAAAGCAGCATCTACCAAAAGACGTGCATCATATGTAAGCGTTTCTTTTTCAGAGAAGACTGCAGCAGACAATTTCCTTTTTGACTCTGATTAGCTTCACTGTCTGACTGTTTGCCAGTCTCTGTGGCATGTACACAGACATGTAGACACACACATACACCCCTTATAATTCTCATACTTATAGTGTTAGTAGCAGTTTTTTTCTTTTAAGACGTTTTTTCAGCAGCAGCGGCAGCCCGACCCCCCGAATGGATGTAAAAAGGTACAAAAATTAGGAGAATATGACAAAGGAGATGAAATACAGTGAAACTAGACTGCAAAACAAACATTGTTACTTATTGATTTCTATTTCATACATGTGGCATCTTTCACCCACTGTGAACTGGCTGTTTTCGAGCTGAGGGATATGAGCTGTACAGGGCTTGGATAGTAACATTAGCTGAGGTAGCCTGGTTTGTTTACCAAAAGTAACTGTCTGCCTGTAAATTATAAGTCACTTTTGATCTACTGTGGAATTCTTAGGCCATGATATGGCTTTAATTTAATCAAGAGAAAGCTGTCAGAAAACTTTCCAGGAACATTATGTCCATATTTTAGCTTTAAATAACAGCTTCAGAATCATGCAATAGGGAGAATTGCTTCTCTGTTATTGTCCTTCCATTGAACAGATTGTCAACAAGTGCACGTGTAGAGCTACCAAAAAAGAAGGGGGGCACAAAGCACGATTTGTATGTATGGTAGTGACGCAATTACGCACTGCAACTGTTGCAGTTCTTGCATAATGGTGCTTTAAAAAGCACTTCACCTACAATGGCCATGGAAAACTTGATCGTTGTAACCTGTAAAAAGATCACCAGCTCACAATTTCCACACTTGCGGCTCGCAATATCTACTTTCTCTATTATCATTGTAAATCAGCTGTCTGTACGAATCAGAAGTTGATGCGCCACTGATCTACTTTTACTGCTCTCCTCAGTTAAGTGAACCCATTAACTAATGTTACTTAATGCTGCTTAGCCTGCTGAATGACAGGGCCACTTACAGGAAGCACGTGTGTGTGGAGGATCTGTGTTAATAAAGAAGGTGCTCAGAGCTCATTCAATTGATGGGACATGTAGTAGAAGTGCTTAAGTCTCTGAAGATAATACGGCATAGCCACCTGCTTGTTTAAGGTAACAGCAGGGACAAAGACCCTTAACCCCCTGAGATAGTCAACTGTGTTTGTGTGTAAAGGTGGGCAAGGTCAGTTGGAAGGAGAAGAGTGTATGAATGAATGAACCTATCCTGGTTCATGTTTTTAATATTTTTGGGATATTACTAGAGGTTTTTAGGGGTTAACATACTGTTAAGTTAGTGACGTGTGCATTGAAAATGAGGACTGTTGGCTGTTGGATGTCCATCCTGTGCTTATCCTATTATGGAATCAGAGAATTGTGAGAGTGGATAACATGGCAAATATCTATCTAACTATTGTTTCATTATAATGATCTAAAATGATTGATAAAAATCACAACCTTCTTTTCGTTTTGTTTTCCATAGACATATTCTGTACAGCAGCAGCAGCAGCAGCAGCAGCAGACAGGTGTGTATCTTCACCATGCCAAAACGGAGGCACATGCGTAGATAAAGTGGAAGACTATGAGTGCATCTGTCCAAATGACCCACTTATCTACGTGGGTAGAAACTGTGAGCTTCTGTACGATGCCTGTGTCCACGTCAACTGCTCCAACTGCATCGCTGCACCAGGAACAGTGAACTACACCTGCCAGTGCGCTGAGGGCTTTGGAGGCCCTGACTGCACGCTGGACATTAATGAGTGTGAAAGTAGCCCCTGCACTGGCGTTCAGAGCCACTGTGTGGATGAAGTGAACGGATATTCCTGTTACTGTCCCAGTGGCTACAGCGGCGACGACTGCCAGACGCATGTGAGGGACTGTTCAAATGACCCATGCTTCAACAACGCCACTTGCGTGTGGGCGCCAACGGGCTACGAGTGCAGGTGTGCCCCGGGCTTCCAGGGCAGCCACTGTGAGCAGGATATTGATGAGTGCCTGTCCCAGCCTTGTCAGAACGGTGCCATCTGCCAAGACAGCATTAATGTGTACCAGTGCTTCTGTGTACCTGGGTTTCAAGGTTACCACTGTGAGATAGATATTAACGAGTGCGCGTCACGACCCTGTGAGAACAATGGGACGTGTATCAATGGGAAGGACCGTTACATCTGCGACTGTTTGCTTGGGTTCACGGGTAAGGATGCTCTTTACATTTATTGAAATAGATCAGTTAAAGTTTCCATTCGCAACTTATACTGTCACTCATACAAGACATAGTAAATGCCTTGGATGCTTTTTTATTTTGCAGTGGATCTTTGAGGCTAATGTGACTAAAAACGTAAACCCAGTCTATTAGCAGCCGAGTCTCTGGGTTGAAGCCTGAGATCAATCTTTAGAAGATCATTTTTAGAGCTGTTCTTAGCTGCAAGCATTTTATTGTACAAAAATAACACCTTATCACCAAAAACTAAAAAAATAAAAAGTCATAGATAAAACAAGACAGTCGGAGAAGCTGGAAAAACTCAAATGCTACATGCAGTAAATAGGGTTTTTCACAATTAATGGACGAAACAGCTTGAAACAGTTAGTTTTGCTGATTCTGAATTATGATAAACATGATAATACAGTTACACATTAACACCCCCTCAAGTTAAAATTTCTAGTGGGGAATTCGGAGATCTTTTTAATATATGAGTTCCCGAGTTGACCTACTGAAGACAGAATCAGTATTGGATAGTACATAATTTTTTAATTTTGAACAGTGCAGCCTAGCATATATATATATATATATGTATTAAGATGAGTCGCAAGTCTACATGCTAAAAAATATATATGATGTGTATAGTATGAATGTGTACTTTGCTGATATTATGGTGATTTGAATTGCAGGAGTGAACTGTGAGGTGGAGATAGATGAGTGCGAGGTGGCTCCATGTCAGAATGGTGCAACCTGTCATGACGGTGTGGGGCTGTACATCTGTGAATGCTTGCCTGGGTTTGAGGGTATCGACTGTGAGGTGGACATTGATGAATGTGTGACTGCGCCCTGCCTCAACAACGGTGCTTGTGTTGATATGGTGAACAGGTAATTCACTTTATGCAAGTTGACTTCATTATATATAATCTCCTCATCAATATTTCTGCTTGATGAATAACTTCTACCTAATAGTCATTTTGACTGGAAACCTGATAATTGAAGTTTTTTGATAATTGACTTTTGCACAGTACTGTACGTACCAATAGCGTAGATACACAGCATTCTTTGAACTGGGCTGTCTATATAATGTTAAATCCTACAAATTGACAGAATCTCAAATAGTTCCTCCTGATATTGTGTCGTGATTCGTGGCTGGTTCTTCAGGGTTCTTTGCTGTCTGAAGGAGCATGTTAACATAGCAATGAGGAACATAATATGTTAAAGAATTTTGGAAGCCATGGTATGAACTGTGCCTGAGGCCCAGTTATAAATCCAAAATCACAAGATCAAAGGTTGGAATTCCTTCGTGGTAGGCAGAAGATTTAAGAGTAAGTATTTCAGATTTGCAAGTTGTAATGGCCTACCACGTACGGCATGTTCCCAAGTAGTGGTGGTGACATATGTTGTGATACAAAGACTAGGGCTATTGAAATAAATATGTTAATAACTCTCAATTTAAAAAATAGTGCCCAGTAACGTAAATTCTATTTGGTCCTTCTAGTCATCCGTAGTTCATGTTGAGACTTGAGTGAGTGATGGAGAAAGGTCTGTTAAACAGGAAGTTTCATTTTTAAAAGTTTGCCAGATGGTTAAGTTGACAAAACAACTTATTGTCAGGCTGAGTTTAGCGAACACCAGAGTACATCCAGCCTGAAATACCTACAGGATTCACAAGCTATATGAAATGGAGAGGGCAATACTAGCTCAGGATCTCGGAGGTACAGGTCAGTATATAGATGAACATTGGCAACTTGATTCACATGCTTTAACGGTCATGAAAACAGAGGAGAGGCATAGTGCTGTGACCTGTGCTGAACATTTTATAGATGTGGCAAAGCAGTCCTGAGCACAGATAGTGCAAGGAATATAATAGCAGATATGAGACATCTACCTGGAATGTGAGTGAATAAAACTCCCCTAAAACTTTTCTCTTGTCGCAGCAATTTTTAACATAAGTACATTTAGCATTAAATGTGTCCCCCATTTTAATGGCAACATTTCACTTAAAAATCCTTATTTTCTATAACATTTACACAGATTAAAAAAAAAAAAATGTGATTAATCGCGATTAACTATATGAAATTGTGAGATTAATTGCAATTACATTTTTAAGCGTTTGGCGGCCCTAACAAAGTCAGAACTGAGATATTTTCTGATTCAGAGGTTGAGCATAATCCTTTGAATTTTTGATTCAACTTGGTTCAAGTAAAAACTGCAGGAACTTCACACAAAATAGAAATGGGGTTCTTGGGTCTTGTAGTCCTGGAAACCACAGCACTGAATCTACAAAAACCTTTTGTCACTTTTCTATCAAATATATCAGAGCAAAGTATCACTAAGTCATGCTGTGCTGTGGTTCCTTAAGACTATGAGTGAAGAATTCTTCTGTAGACAGTACAGTATATTGCAGTTGTTGGTTAGACATGATCAAGATCCTGTAGTGCCTTTAAACCGTTCCTTTGTCATTCTTAATAGAACTTAACTATAGATCTTAAAAATGAAAGTAAGATTGCTTTCTTCCCATAAGAGATATTGTTCCTTTTATGTGGGAAATGACTCACGTATGAGATTTGTCTTCCTCTCTTGTGTTTGATTAGAGCAAAAGCTTAACATCTTCGACTCAGTGCTACATGAGGCTATTGATTGTACCGTGGTTGTGACTCACCAGATTAAGTGGAATGTCTTTGAGAGTTGCTCATTTGTTACCCTTATCCCATTGTTTGTGAACATGACTCAGTCCTTGCACTAATCCGCCTGACTGGCGATCAGCTACATTCATTAGCGAGGCACTGAATAGAGATGCAGTCATACAGTAGGCAGCAACAACTAAAGGGGGCACTTGGCCATTGCCCCTTCCCCCCCAAACATAAAGAGGGGGGGGGTGATGCTCCTACAATCCTAGCATCAAGAACACAGCCAACTGTGGCCGAGATTCATAATGAGCACAATTCACTTAACTCTTTCGGGGTGAGTAGGATGCCCCCCCCTATAGTTTCAGTGTCACTAATGTTTTTAGGATGACCCTCCCTCTCTTCCCATCACTCAGCCGGATGCTATCCAGTGCAGGTGTCTCTTAGATCAGATAACATAAGAGTTCAAAGTTCAAAAAGAAGCAGTAGGCTGGCCAAATGTGACCTAAAAGACGGACATACTAACCTTTATTCTGACAACACTGGTATCATTGTATGATAGGTCAGAGAGGAATTTGCTAAAATCCTTATGAAGCAAAAACAATCTTTAGGATGATCGTCTTAAGTGTGAAGACAGAAGATTGTTTAAACTACAGGGTAACTACACAAACCAGCCTCCACAAAACTGTTTTTGCTAGATTTGCACTTTTGATGATATACAGTATGTATAAGTATAATAATATGTATTTTAGGCATAAGTATATATTGGTTATTTTATATACATGTACAACAAAAGGTGTTATATGTAAATATGTTGTAGTATACAGTATTTATATATGTATTAGGACATTTTTTTGGAAAGTTATCAAGTTTTTTTCAAGTCACTATATATGAATGAAATATATGGTGGATACTATGGCTATTAATTATATTCCAACCTCAACCAGTCATTTTACCATCATGTCAAATGTTCATTATTCTGAATACATAAATGTCATATTTCAGTGATATTTAGTAATATAGTAATTATGTTCATGTTACATGTCACATCTCATTATATGTATTTATATAAACTTGCACAGGACTAGAATAGTACACTTGTTTTTCGAGTTAGGAAATGAAACATTTAGAGGAACTCCTCGCCTCAATTTAATGTCTTAAAGTCCTAAAGAAATACAAAATATCTACCTTCTGTGTCCATGGCATTTCCGCACCCCATTACCACCCCATCTTCTCCTTTTAACTCACATCTCTTAGTCTTAGCTGCGCTTGTCAGAGAGAAGGCTGGCCTTCTAGCTCAATGCAGAAACTGCCTGATCTCATTTATTTCATTTCATATATGGCATTTAGCTGACACTCCTATCCTATCCAGAGCAACTTACAAGGTTACTCGTATTGCAGAGTTAGGCCAAGGTAATGTTGGTGTTATTGGTGTAGCGCAGCATAGTCTGACTGGAAATCGAACCCCAGTCTCCCACATGGTGTTATAGCGTTGTGGCAGGTAGTGGTGTTATCTAATAAGTCTACAGCCTAATAAGTCCAAATCTCACCTGAGAAACTAATGAAACACCACAACTAACTGTTGTAACTAAGTGTCTAGACCTTTATTTAATGAAGGTTAATTTACATGAACCAGAGATTGTTCTTCTATGCCCACAAAATGTAACCTGACCTTTGGTGTTTCATAAATTCCAGTTATGAGTGTGACTGCAGTGGAACTGGGTTTGTGGGGGACATCTGTGAAGAGGACATTCCTGAGTGTGCGTCCGACCCCTGCCAACATGGATCTACGTGCCTGGAGGGAGTTAACCAGTACACTTGTCACTGTTGGCCAGGTAATTAGGATTGACAATGCCCTGTAGCTTGTTTTAAGTTTACTAATAGACATTGTAAGTATGCATTTTTGGTACTTGTTGTGTTGTTGTTTGAAAGCTTTGCTGTAGGATGTCTCTTACTGGGACTTTTTTTTTTAACCAAACACTGCCCCCTAGAGGGGGAAACATGCAGCTGCAAATGTGAACGGTGCCTTATAACCAGGACACTGAATTCTGACATAATGTAGTTTTGTGTTGTCCCCTACTCCTGGCATCTGTTTGAACCTATAAGGTAAATCATCATCCTTTTCACTATTCAGTTGAAAGATGTTAAAGAGAAAGAAGAGTGGGCCTCAAAACTGTAATTGACCACAGTAAATTCAAAACATCATCTATCAGCCATGTGAAATAGTTATTCCAAGAAATGCACGGAAATTTCAATAAAACCAGTACAAATATTAATACAATGAATATTTGAGAAATGTGATTAAGTCAGAAATACATCAGTAGTGTACTTCTGTAGTTTAGATGTAGTCACAGAGCACATCAAGCCACCTCTGAGGCGGCTACAGTAGTGTAGGGTGTTGTCCTCCTCTGAGGTCCATCAGTCCAAAGCCATAATCCTGCATCATACAGACTGATCCCCCAGTGTTTTTTTCTTTCTTCTTCAAACCAATTATTTAACCTTAAGGATTAATTCAGTCAGTTAAAGCTCCTGGGAGCCTAAATCCGAGTTTTCTTTCTAATTAAGTTAATCTAGCTCCTGAGGGCCCCCAGTGTAAATGTGTAAAGTAGGCCTTGTGAATATTTTTCCAAATTCTAAGAAATGTCTGCTGTATTGCACCAGTTTTGCTCTCTTCTCGATGTAGAATGGATGATTCCAAAAGTGGTCATAGCACAGCCCTGACCAATCACAAGGCTAACATAACACCCTCTCTTCAAGTCTCAGCAAACTGGAGAGCTAAAGCCAAAGCTAATCCTGGCGAGCTAAAACTTGAGCCAGGCCGTTCTCAGAGAGACCTAAAGGGTGCATTTTTTGTGTTTGGAGCATTTTATCATATTTTTGCTTTTTCATATTTTGCTACGCTTCACTTAACACCCAAGTTTAAAATGATTTAAATTTATATATATTATTTTAAAAATTAAAATAATGTTTCCAGGGGCTTTAACGTATACTTTGCCATTAAAGGCTTCTTATTAGCGTCTAATGAAAATATGTTTTTTAACTATTCTCCTTTTATTACATTTTACTGAGTGTTTTCCTAAATGTTTAAATGTTTTCACTTAAAAAAGGTAGTTTAAAAAAGTATAGCACAGGTCTGAGAGTGAAACTGCAGTATGAGTGCGAGTACATACACATATCATGTATATAGTGTACATGTAATTAAATGCTAGGAGTGAACACTATTGAAGAAGATGGCGCACTGGGATATTTTAGATTTATGAATTTTAAAATATTTGAAAAACAAAAAGAACTAAACCATATATGAGTCAAAAACCTATGAAATGGAGTTAACTATAATATGTGTAATTGAAAGAGCGTGTACAGTGGGGTACTGAAGTCAATAGATAAATATTCTGGTTAGGGCGGCAGGAAATGAACAAAATCAAAATTAACATTTATGCTGAAAACACTGTAGTGAACTTTTGAACTTTTTTGGCATGAACTTTTTTTAGCTGGACTATGTGATCACCTTGATTAATAACATCCCCACCGAACAACTAATTTGTGGCTCACATTATTAAACACAATAAAACATTCAGTGATTACAGGCTCATTTGTATACTGTATACTGCAGTTACACTACATATTTGCCTAGTCATTCACTCATCAGTACTGTTATGTTGCAAAAAACAGAATTGAGAAGTGTAATGTAAATTAAAGAAAGCTGTAAATGCATACTCTGAGACACAACATGAAACTAGCAAATAACTTATAATATGTTTAGGGGGCAGCAGCAGTAAAGTGTCCACACGTCATTTGGAGTGGTCCTTTTTGGATGTAGTAAACACTTATCAGGCTCTCAGCTCTTAACAACATATCAATGATGTAGCAGCATCTGAACATTCAGTAGATTATGAAGAGACTTTTACTGACGACTTCTACTAAAATTCAGCTGTTTTACCTGATTTGGAGTCCAAGTTCAGACCTGTAGATGTTCACCTGAGAAATCACTGATCAGGTAACAGGTCTTGAACACCTCAACATCCTCATGAAGCTGTTATAGACCTGCTGCTGACACCAGTTTGGAACTGGATCTTAACTGGACTAGGATGAGATTAGGGGGCCAGGATGAGAGCTATTATTAGGTTTTGGGTTGAGGTTAGGGTTAGGTTAGGGTTAGTGTAAAGTGTGGGGTTAAGGTTAAGAGCCAGATAAGGGCCAGGATGAGGGTTAGGGTTAGGTTAGGTTTTGAGTTGAAGTTAAAATTAGGATAGGGCCATGGTGAGGGTTAGGATTAGGTTTTGGGTTAAGGTTAAGGGTCAGATAAGGGCCAGGAGGAGGGTTCGGATTAGGTTTTGGGTTGAGGTTAAAGTTAGGATAAGGGCCATGATAAAGGTTAGGTTAGGTTTTGGGTTGAGGTTAAAGTTAGGATAAGGGCCATGATAAAGGTTAGGTTAGGTTTTGGGTTGAGGTTAAAGTTAGGATAAGGGCCATGATGAAGGTTAGGTTAGGTTTTGGGTTGAGGTTAAAGTTAGGATAAGGGCCATGATGATGGTTAGGTTAGGTTTTGGGTTGAGGTTAAAGTTAGGATAAGGGCCATGATAAAGGTTAGGTTAGGTTTTGGGTTGAGGTTAAAGTTAGGATAAGGGCCATGATGATGGTTAGGTTAGGTTTTGGGTTGAGGTTAAAGTTAGGATAAGGGCCATGATGAAGGTTAGGTTAGGTTTTGGGTTGAGGTTAAAGTTAGGATAAGGGCCATGATGAAGGTTAGGTTAGGTTTTGGGTTGAGGTTAAAGTTAGGATAAGGGCCATGATGATGGTTAGGTTAGGTTTTGGGTTGAGGTTAAAGTTAGGATAAGGGCCATGATAAAGGTTAGGTTAGGTTTTGGGTTGAGGTTAAAGTTAGGATAAGGGCCATGATGATGGTTAGGTTAGGTTTTGGGTTGAGGTTAAAGTTAGGATAAGGGCCATGATGAAGGTTAGGTTAGGTTTTGGGTTGAGGTTAAAGTTAGGATAAGGGCCATGATGAAGGTTAGGTTAGGTTTTGGGTTGAGGTTAAAGTTAGGATAAGGGCCATGATAAAGGTTAGGTTAGGTTTTGGGTTGAGGTTAAAGTTAGGATAAGGGCCATGATGATGGTTAGGTTAGGTTTTGGGTTGAGGTTAAAGTTAGGATAAGGGCCATGATGAAGGTTAGGTTAGGTTTTGGGTTGAGGTTAAAGTTAGGATAAGGGCCATGATGAAGGTTAGGTTAGGTTTTGGGTTGAGGTTAAAGTTAGGATAAGGGACATGATGATGGTTAGGTTAGGTTTTGGGTTGAGGTTAAAGTTAGGATAAGGGCCATGATGATGGTTAGAATAAGGTTTTGGGTTGAGGTTAGGATGAGGGTTAGGATAAGGTTTTAGGTTGAGGTTAGGGTTAGCGTTAGGTTTTGAATTGAGGTTAAGGTTAGGATCAGGGCCAGGGAGAGGGTTAGGATTATGTTTTGGGTTGAGGTTAGGGTTAGGTTAGGTTTTGGGTTGAGGTTAAAGTTAGGATAAGGGCCATGATAAGGGTTAGGATTAGGTTTTGGGTTGAGGTTAGGATGAGGGTTAGGATTAGGTTTGAGGGTTGAGGTTAAGGTTAGGTTAAGGTTAGGATAAGGGCCAGGGTGAGGGTTAGGATTAGGTTTGAGGGTTGAGGTTAAAGTTAGGTTAAGGTTAGGATAAGGGCAAGGGTGAGGGTTAGGATTAGGTTTTGGGTTGAGGTTAGAGTTAGGATATAATATAAAATATAAAGTCTACTTGATGCAACATAAAAACAGTAAGTCTACTTATTGTCAGTCTACATAATTTCAGCAATACCTCAACAGATCATCTTCACAATATTTACCTCACCTTATTCAGCTTCACTACTGCTACTTCACTGATATGCTAAAGGTTGGCTTAGATTACTTCAATTGCTACAGACTAGGTGTAAGTTGGTACATGTTGCCATTTGTACCATTACAAGTTCTTAACTGGACTCAGTACTTCAGTGTCAGTAAAAACTGGAAAAAGGGGGGTGGGTGTTGTAAAACCTTTGTGTGTATCTGTGTACAAAATTCAGTTGTGTCATATGCACAAGTGATGACGATTCTCTTTTGCTTTAGGTTATGAGGGAGACAATTGTGAGGTGGATGTGGACGAGTGCAAGGCTCAACCTTGTGAGAATGGCGGGCAGTGTTTCCAGCGCTCAGACCAGAGCCACTATGGTGTCCTGCCCGAATTGGACGTGGACTTTAGCTACGAACACGCTGCTGGCTTCCTGTGTCACTGCCAGCCTGGCTTTACAGGTGAGCTTTACTAAAGCTTTACTACAGCCACTAGATCTCATTTACCTGACACACCTTTCAGCTCCAATAACTTGTAACTTGGAATAACCTGTTGAGACAGTTCTGTGAAGTGAGCAGTGCCAGTAATGCTCCCTGTTGTGTTTTCCGCAGGAGAAAACTGCTCAGTTAATATAGACGAGTGCGAATCCATGCCCTGCGAAAATTTTGGGAGCTGTGAGGACATGATCAATGCATTTCAGTGTATTTGCACTCCAGGGTTTACAGGTGAGATCTGTCAGTGAAATGTGTGTGTGTGTGTTCTCTCTGCAGTGATCCAGTGACAATGAGCCTTTTGGTTTGGAAGTCACATTGCCATGGGCAGTGTCCAGCTTTCTTTCACACAGTGTGACTTGAATGGCTGAGTACTGGAGCTGAAAGACATGTGCTTCAGGACAGCTCCGTCCATGATCCCAGCATGTCTGCTAGCGTAACCCTTATCTCCTGATTCACACTGAGCCTTCTAATCCTAATCTTACTTCTCATTCTTCCTACTGCCTTGGTTGGGGGCAAAAGAATTAGCCACGATTGTCCCTCTGTCTACACGCGAGCAATGGTGGAAACAGCCAGATCTTCTTCAGAGATATCAGAAGAAATCAATATAGCAGGTGTTAGGGATGGACATTTCCTTTGGTGCGCTGCTCCTGTGTAGCCTTACAGATTTTGTGTATTTTGTGCATTTACTTCAAAATAAGCAGTAATACTGTAATATTTTTACAGTTTTACAGTTTTTTTTTTTTTTTACAAAAAAAGTAATATTTTTAGTAATACAGAAATATCCACCATATCCACCATAATAACAACACAACGACTTTTCACCCATGCATGAGTTCAGGGGTCTGTTGTTTTGGACACACAGTAAATTTACAGTGTTGATTTGACACTAATAGTGTTGATTTAACCCTGGCAAATTTACTGTGTGGGACTAGTTGTGTTTTCACATTGCGATGAGCACAAAAAAAGAGTGTAAAATAGCTATATACTTATATATATTTATTATAGTTATATAAAAAGCTGGACTGTCTGGGGTTAACTGAGGACTGGTTTGTGAGCCACTGGTTTAGCAGCCACTATTTTCAGCTGAAGCTTTCAGCAGCACATTCCAGTAACACATCTGCAGATAAAGGTGGGCCTGTAGGCATTATTCTGACATCATCTCACGTCATTCCCTGGGTTGAGTGGCATAATGAAAAAAGTGGAGCAGATGTGGGGCACTTCTCACAAAACACCTGGAACTAGTTTTTGATAGTATGCTTGGTAATTGAAAACACAGTGTATTGACCGTATCATTGCTGTCAGGCAAAAACTTTATGCCTGCAATCTTGACTTCTGTACATAATTTGATTTTTGCAGTTGTTTTGAAGGAGAGACACATTTTTTTTGACATTGTGACATTGACAGTGTGCCAACAAATTGATACTTGTGGCCCAAGGATTCATGGGCTTGGTTTCCTAAGCCAGTGCAAATGTTGAAATCTGTCTTTGGTGGATGCACTTGGGTAAAATAATAGTAATGGGGATGTAAATGATAAATGCAGAGAGTAGCAAGGCAAAGTAGAGGGAGGATAAGAAAGCAGCTGCAGGTGCCATATGCTGGCTTCTTCAGTGTTTGCTCTAGACTGCAGGAGTGTGTTTAAAGTTTAGCAGTGGAGAAGAAGATTAGGGGAAAAAGCTCCTTAGGCCCGATCAGCCCTGAAACAAAACAAATGTGTACTCAGACTGGCGAATGTGCTAACGGTTAGCAAAAGAACCTGGTGCTAGTTTGAAAACAGTTAGGTGAGACCAGCACAGTGCGTAGTTTGCAAGAAAGACCAAGTCATGCACCGTAACAGGATACAATGGAGCTTCTTCCTACACACTCCTGCAGCACTAAAACAGGCTTAATCAATTACACGAGCAGAGTCAATTCCTCTTTCTCGCTCAGCGCTTGTGGCATCCTCGCCCGGCCTCATCTCCTGGCTAAAATCACATTCGTGGTAATGAGTCTGCCACAGGCTGGTATTGCTAGCCATCACTGCTGCTGGCCTGAGCAGACAGGCATTCCTGTTGTCAGCACTGACAGGAACCAGCTGGGATGGCAGGGAGGGAGCGAGGGAGGGTGAGTGAGTGAGTAAGTGAGTGAGTGAGTGAGTGAGGGAGGGAGAGAGAGAGGGAGGCACAGTGGATTATTAGCCCAGGCAGGGCAGCTCGGTAGTGGGGGAGTGGTAACGGATTCATCCTCTTCTGTGTGTGTGTGAGAGTGTGTATGTATGTATGTGTGTGTGAGTGTGTATGTATGTGGATATGTTTGTGCAAGTGTGTTAAGATGTGAGAGAGAAAAAGAGAGAGGAGAGTGATTGAGAGAGAGAGAGAGAGAGAGAGAGAGTTGGTGGACAGCTGCCTCAGGACCTGTCACTTTTCTGTCAGTGTCCGCTGCAGCTAACCGTGTTAAGGAACATCACTGTCGCTCGGACGTTTGGCAGGATGAAAGGACTAACAGTGGCACTGATTTGGTGTGGGCTGATTCCTCTGACAGGTAAAGTGGCTCTGTGCTTTCCGTGGCGCTCCTGGCACAGCCTGCCTGCGTTAACAAAGGGTGGAGGACTTAGCAAAGCATGAAAAGTGCTCCTTTTGCTCTTGCGTGGAAGGAGAATTTGCAGAGGTTCAGACTTTAAATAGCAGTAGAATCTGTTCAATAGATGAACTGTGTAGTGATGATTTCTATTTGATAAGAAAGACATGTCAGATAGTAGTGTTTTTAAGTCTAAAATCATTGGCTTAGTTTTGTCTTATTTGTATTGGTTAAAATTATTGCAGGAATATTCAGTTAACCAATAAGAAATATTGCTGAACGCTTGTTTATTTTACAGAGCCACTGAGAATTTGTTAAACCTGCAAAACTCATGTTCATAATAGTTGTTGTACTTACTTATCATAGGAAGAATAATTATGCTTAACCTCTTAAACTCATTGGAACCACCAGTGGTTTCGGACCCCTCCCCCCTTATAACTTAAGAACAACTCGGCTAGTTTGCATTGCTTTGCATGTAGTAAGTAATCCTTAGGGTGTAATGAAAGTCACAAAGCATAAGGGGTTAACATGTACAGCACATGCATGCTCTATTTTGAGATTTACAAAACAACAGTGAAGGATTCACAAGTATAGAGTATTTCAGTATTGCTAAATTGCTGAACAGTGTTTTCAAATATATCAAGAGTTTAAGATTAATTAAAGTTACTGTATTTTATGCAATGCACATATTTATTCTTATATGTAATGTACATAATTATATCCTGCCATGGAGACTGACAGTGTGTTCCATACATTATGCAATTCTTCAGTTCTACTTTTAGCTAAGACTGTGGCTTAGAGACCAATCTGCTAGCTAAGTGCACTACTTAAGAATGGGACTTGCAGAAGAGTTCTGTCAGAAAGGCACTGCTGACATTCTTTGGGCTTTTGTCCTAATGCCTTTTTGGATTAAAAAAACAACAACAAAACCTTAAAACCTCAAACACAAATCACTCAGATTATATCCCTGAAGAAACGGTTTACTTTACTAACACTGAGCATGGTAAATTAGGGGAATCTAAATACCGTAAATATATTTAGATGTTGGACAAAGTAATAAATCAAGTTGTGAATGAACCAAATTATTGGATGAATCAAATAATAAATAAAAATAAAAATTAGGTTTGCGTATTAGACAAAATTACGACTAGGGAGTCGATCCAGTGTTTTTTTAATGTATCGTGTACTGGCTGTTTTAATCCAGAGTCTTTGTTGTAACCACTGTGTCCAGAGCACCATCCACACTTGCCACACTTAATTCACCATTAAATTACATTATTGCCCAGTTGGCAGCACTGAGGAGCATTCTCAGACGAAGTTTAGAGTCTGTAGTGTGGAACTATTTTACATTGAAACATGAAAATATAACATAATATCTAAAACCCTATAAAACTATAGTGGAAATGCCCTGTTTTACCAGCGGGAGTACCCCACGCCTTTTTTTTCTTTTTAAACCAGTAGTGAAGAGCTCCTTCAGAACCAAGTGAAGGCTAATGCTAAAGCTAATACACACACGCTATAGAAAACCCAATCGTAGCACATTCACCTCACTGTGTTATTTCACATCAGTGGTCGACAAACCACAACAGATCAGTCCAGAGTGTGTGCCAGACTGTCAGACTATAAGATATTAAACACACCATAAAACAGTGACTTTAAGAAAAGTCTCTAATAAACGAAATAAATCAGTGCAGCATGTCTCATTATAGAAACTGCAACTCATACTCAGCATTAAGAGACTCAAATCGGATCGGGCATAAAAATATAACATAATATCTAAAACCCTATAAAACTATAGTGGAAATGCCCTGTTTTACCAGCGGGAGTACCCCACGCCTTTTTTTTCTTTTTAAACCAGCAGTGAAGAGCTCCTTCAGAACCAAGTGAAGGCTAATGCTAAAGCTAATACACACACGCTATAGAAAACCCAATCGTAGCACATTCACCTCACTGTGTTATTTCACATCAGTGGTCGACAAACCACAACAGATCAGTCCAGAGTGTGTGCCAGACTGTCAGACTATAAGATATTAAACACACCATAAAACAGTGACTTTAAGAAAAGTCTCTAATAAACGAAATAAATCAGTGCAGAATGTCTCATTATAGAAACTGCAACTCATACTCAGCATTAAGAGACTCAAATCGGATCGGGCATAAAAACGTGGTGGGACAACAATTAATTTTTATAAAAAATCCATAGAAAGTGCATATTTAAATTCATATTTAAATATTTAAGGTAACATACTGACACTTCTTATACTGTATCCACTGATGACTTTTGTTCCCCGTATTCTTTTTCCAGGTGTAGTTTGTGAGAGGAACATTGATGAGTGCGAAAACAACCCATGTCAGAATGGTGCCACATGTGAGGACGGCATTAATGAGTACATCTGTCACTGCCCTGCCCCTCTGCCTGACCAGCTACCTTGGGGCGGCCATCACTGTGACATTGCTCTGATGGGCTGTGTGGATCATGCCTGCCAAAATGGAGCCAGCTGTTTCCCTTCGCTTCAAGGAGACCAACATGAGTACAGTTGCATATGCCCTTCTGGTTATTATGGCGATCGCTGTAGCGTCTCCACCACATTTTCCTTCCACACAGAAGACTATGTGGCTCTAGAGGTTCCTCATAACATGACTCTCAAGGAGATAAGACCTCGGGTACCTAGTGTTGTGTTGAGTTTTAGGACAACTTTACCAGATGTAATTCTATTCTTCAGGGGAAGTGAAGAGCATTTCTTCTCACTGGAGATGAATGGTGGAAATCTTCTTGCCACCGCAGAATCAGGGGACTTAAAGCTGGCGGTTCAGTTACCTGGCGATTTTAATGATGGACTGTGGCACAGGGTTTCTGTCTCTGTGGATGAGAAGCTGGTTATGATTTTAGAGAACACGGACTACAGGATAGTTGAGGATGGAGGTCATAATCATCTGCTCGTTTTTCCTCAACATGGTCTGGAGAACGTTTACATCGGTGGGGTTTTACCAGAACACCTGGACAAAACAAAGACTCAAACAGGATTCATTGGTTGCATGGAAGACCTGCTGATCGATGCCCAGCCCATTCTGCCCCAGAGCATTCCCCCAGAGGAGGCCAAGAACATTAAGCTGGGCTGTGAAAAGACTGAATGGTGCAATCCAAATTCTTGCTCCCTGCAAGGCCACTGTGTAGACCTTTGGACAGAGTACCGGTGTGACTGCTACAGGCCATTTTATGGAAACATCTGTAACCATGGTAAGTTTATAGGTGGAGTTGTTAAGGCATTAATATAATTAATTGATATAATTAATGTCATTGATTCAAACTCTTTTCTCCTCAGAGCACACTTCATGGACATTCAGCCATGAGCGCAACAGAAGCTTTGCTGCATTTCCCATTACTCAGAATCACGACGGTAACATGACACTGTCGTTGTTTTTGCGATCTCTCAAAGACGATGGCCTGGTTTTCCAACTGAAACGGGGGAGTTGGGCATACTTCACCGTGTTCCTGAGGAGAGGCACAATACACGTTGCTGTTTATTCCACCGTTAGAGGGAGTTCTGTGTTTGTAACAGATGGGGAGAGGACCATGATTACTGTAGACATACAAGGAAGATACTTGTACTTCAATCACACAGAATTACTCTTCAGTCCCGAGAATTTTACCGGTTTCAAAGTGGAGGCTGGAGACATGGCATTTCTTGGTGGACTTCCTGAAGTAGACAGTACCGCACAGTGGGGTGGCCACTTCAAAGGGTGTCTACAAGATGTGCGGTTGGATGACATACAGTTGTACATAAACCAAAGAATCCAAAACCCTGAACAGCCAACCTACTTCTCGAGTATTTCATATAATTTACTGGAGAACTGTATCAGTGACCAAGCTTGTAGGGTAAGATATCTTCTTTTGAGAATATATATGTACAAAAGAAATTGGAAACACTAAGCTTTTAGATTGACCTTGGAAACCCTGCCCTGTACCCCTATGTAGAGTGCTGCATATTGCCCTACTCATGACTGATGTACATTATAAGTGTAGTGACTTCCATATTCCATATTTGAAATGTCTCTTAAGCACTATTTGAATGGGATTAGTTTTCCATAGGGAGGTACATAAGTGTCTCAGTGATTTTTAGTCCTGTCCAAATCTGTGGATTTTACATACATAAATAATTGGTTCTATTATTCCCATGCAAGTTGATATGTTGGTAAATATTCCATCATATCTTGTGGAAAATACATTTTTACTCAGGTATGAAGGCATTTACAGAAGCTAAACTCACCTGCCCTGTACGTTTCTTAGTGCTTACCCTGCTACCAACACACCTAATTCAACTAATCAGCTCATTAAGAAGTCCTTTCAGAATTGCAGGGGGTCTGTCAATGGAAGAAGTTCACCAAACATATGTAGGGAAGGTTGCCATCAGGACCAGGGTTGAGAAACACTGGTGTAAACTGTAAAACATGATGTAGCAAAACATGATGCAGCAAAGTTGACTGTAAATTTCAAAGCTGATAACAATGGCAGTCACTAATTACAGTCCCCTAAGGCAGTTAGGTAGATAGACAGGCTAAACAAAATTGTAATTAAGGTAAATATGTGGATATACTTTCTACCTGAGCGGTGGAACGTGTTGCACATGGAACAATTTTTGGTTTTACTGACAATGATAAATTGAATAAATCCAAGAGACACTCCAAGTTCTGTCATTTATACCAAGATTTACTATCCCATGCAGCTTGATCATAAACATTACAGACATTATGTGACAATACTACATTACCCAAGCTCCCCATGTAACATATGAAAATGTACTCTGCTCACTCTGCTATTCTCTGAAGATGGAACCTTGCCTGAATGGAGGAGAGTGCCTGCTGAAATGGAATGACTTTGAGTGTTCCTGTCCACTAAACTACACTGGGAAGACATGCGACACTCGAGTGTGGTGTGTTAGTGACCCATGTGTCATGGGGAGCCAATGTGTAGACCTTCCTGATGGATATGAATGTGAGTACTCAACTTTGTTTGGATGCACCAGGCCAAAATATGGACTGGCACAGCAGATATTTCAAATCAAATCTAATAATAATTTTGAATCTATGATGGCATGGTGATCTAAGATGCTCAGAGCTATGCAAAGAGCAAAGAGAATCTGCCACTATATACATATATTTAAAGTGTTTAGGGGAAAAAAACATTTGTATAGTTGTAATGTAACTATTTCTTAAAAAACTTGTAAGAATGTTCTTTATCTTATTGGTCTTCACAAATCCCTATCCTCTTTGTTAAGCTCTAAACCCAATCACTTGCTTAAATCCGCTCTTATGCTTTCGCTGCAGGCTTGGCCAATGCCACATTTGAGAACAATGCTTTGAAGTACGCAGCCAATGGCTCTCTATCTGCGTCTGTGACAACGGTTTCTGTGGAGCTGCGGACTCGCGAGGAAAGCGGGACCCTTCTGCGTGCCTCTAATGGCCTGGAGTTCTTCTGCATGGGACTTCTGAACTCCTCCTTGCTGATCAAGATCCGCAGTGGCGACACCTTGGATGTGCAGGCCTTCGCTAGTGACGTGGACGTGTCTGATGGAGCATGGCACCGGGTGGAACTCAAGAAGAGCCCGCGCCACTTGGCATCACGTTGGCATCTCATTGTGGATGGACGACCGTCCGGCTTCAGTCGAGTAGTCCCTGGCAATCTGGACTTCTTTAATTACTCTACTGTGTGGCTGGCGGAGAACTTCACTGGATGTCTTGGCGAGGTGAGGGTTGGGGGAGTGTATCTGCCACTGGTGGAAGGCCTTCAGGTGCAGGAGCCTCAGGGCCCACAATTCACACGCTACGGTGGCATGGCAGAGCCGCAGCTGGGGTGCATTGGCGCCCCCATGTGTCTTTCAGAGCCGTGTTTGAACAATGGCGAGTGCCGGGACATTTTCAACCACTACAGCTGTGACTGTGCCCCGGGGTGGGGAGGTGAACACTGCCAAGACGACATAGATGAGTGTGCCTCTGGGCCTTGCGTCCATGGGACCTGTAGGGACCTGCTGGGGAAATATCAGTGCGAATGTTCCTCTGGCTATGGAGGCCTACACTGTGATGAGGATGTGGATGAATGCCAGAAGCAGCCATGTGAGCATGGAGGCTCCTGTGTGAACACAGTGGGTGGATACAACTGCACCTGTCCACCAGACTACAGGGGTCCACGCTGCCAGTGAGTAATTGACACGGCTTCCCCACTGCTTCCCTCTATAACATATGAGTTTGTCCAAAGCTGTTTTTACTGTATATCACTCATTTCATGCTCCTTGTTCAATAGATGTGTGTAGGGTCTTATGAATAATGAACGAATCAAGCTATATTTATATCGTATATCAGTGGATTGTTAAGCCAGAAATGCACACTTCTCTTCCATGTCTGTGTGACCAATAGATGGAGTTATCCTCCTCTGCAGTGTGAAGTAGATGTGCAGTGCACTAATGGAGGAGTGTGTATGGATGGACTCTGGGGGGCCAACTGCACCTGCAAACCTGGGTACATAGGAGACAAGTGAGTATAAATGTAATTTAAATATGGTGTTTATCACTCTTCAACAATACCAGAAACACTGCCAATTGAAAGTTTGACTGCAACTTTGCTCACTCTCTTTTTTTCAGATGTGAGGTGGACATAGATGAGTGTGAGTCTAACCCCTGTCTCAATGGGGCCACCTGCATGGACAGACAGAATCATTACCTGTGTGACTGCTTGCCCGGCTTTAGTGGAGACAACTGTGAGGCTACTGTGAGTGTAAGCCCTTTCTTGCTCATAATAAAACTCTCTGTGGAGTCACTTCTCACGTTTGCCCCTTTTACAAGGAACTTTACCTCGGTGTTTACTGGTAATTAAACAGTAAGGGGTTAATAGTGAACATGAGCCAAAGTGGAAATCCCAGTGAACCTGATTGGGCAAGCAGTCGCAGTCAGACTCAGTGGAGTGACAACTCAGACCCAATCTTTCTCTAATGTTCAGTACATTCTAACCTTCGCTTCTTTCAGTTCTGTATTTAAACAACCTGGGAAATTTCCTGTGTGTGTGACAAAGTCTTCACTAACCTCCACCACCCTGCTTCCCTCCTATCTCAGTCCTGGCTCCAATTACATATATATATATATATATATATATATATATATATATATATATATATATATATATACACAATAAAGAGGAGGGACTGGCTTGCTACCACAAGCAGAAACCACCTGAAGTCCATCCCAGAGTTCTCTCCTTTCTTTAGTCTCCTCCCAAATCCCCACATGCTGATGACATGGCCCGAACTAGCAAATTCAACATTCTGGTAAATTCAGTATTAGCTGATTTACAAAGACTCTTTTGTGTTCACCCAGCTCTAGCAAAATCGGATGAGTGTCACATTTTGGCAAAAATCCAAAATCTGATTAGTATAAACTGTGTAAATGTGAAACCTGTGAACTGTGCTTACTTCTTTTCAAACACTCCACCCTCTCCTCCTTTTACAGAGGCAGCCTCACAGGGAGCGCATTCCCTGGCTGGTGGTGGCGATCCCGCTGATGTGTCTGGGTGCGTTGTTGGCGGTGGTGGGGCTGGTTTGCATGGTGCTCACGGCCCGGAAGAAGCGGCAGTCTGAGGGCACATACAGTCCCAGCCAGCAAGAGGTGGCAGGAGCTCGCCTGGAGATGGGAAGTGTGCTCAAAGTGCCACCCGAGGAGAGATTAATTTGACCTAGGACTTGAACTTTGGAGGACTCAAAAAAGTCAATGAATGTAATAAATGTAAATACCCTGGGTGTGGTTTCCTTGACAACAAGCAGTATTTCGGCCCATCGCTGCATGTGGCTAGACTTGTGACAAAGCCACTCAATGTGGTTGATGAGTAGATTTGTGAAGTATGATGGGGCAAGCTGCCTAATCCCTGTACAGAATACATGGCATGGCCATACAGGCATGAAAACACGGAAAAGCAATGGTTTACAACAAGGAAGTGATGTACATATGTAAAATACTGATTTTAATATCCCACTCTTTTAGACCTCCTTGTCTTGTATGCTAATTGTGTCTTGTGGCATTCTATAGGTTCTATAGGTATCTGCATAAGTCAGTTGGTGAAAGCAATCCACAAATCCACTGCTCTATACCTCTCTACCAGTGCCATTCATCGAAAGAACCTGGCCATTCCTTTGGCCTTGTAATGGTTCAGTCTGTGGTGCTGTAGTTTAATCTGTGAATAGTAGTTTACACTGTGTGCATTTTGCAGTCCTGCCGCCTACAACCACTGTTTGGACTACGTACAGTAGTCTAAAATGGGGAATACATTATTAGCCTATGACATGACTGCCATCTTACTGTGATCTTGTTTGGCCCACCAGGTAACATCTTCTTCTACTGTGGCATGAGATTTATATGGGGCCAGTCAGCCATTACAAAATACTGTACAACAAATCTGAGTCATTTGCCAGTGTATCATTGACAACTGAGTCACAGCTTTTCTTGTTCTTGGTATTTTGTGGCCCCTGACCCACCACTCACCGGATGTCAACTCTTTGTGCCAAAATGTTTGGGTTCAGCTTGGTGTAAAAGATGGTATAGCAAAGTCTGTGTACTTTGCTAAAGGCTGATGTGTTATTGAGGCCAAGGCTAAGATTTGTTTAAAGTGGGATGATTTGTTCATTAATTTTGAGTGAATATCAAAAACATAGTAAGCATATTTATTTACCATCTCGCAGTTGACACTGGCCGATTAGGAAAGTTTGGTTTTGGTATTTTTTAAAAAGGATAAAACATGAAAAGGAAGCTCACATGCCTTTTACTAGCTACCTAAATACCAAACACTAAAGCTTTTACAAAGTAATTTTAGATTTTTTGAAAATTCTTTCTTTAGTGGAAATCTCCATAAAGTCTGTTTATAATTTGTGAGGTTTGACAGGATAACGTCTATTTGATGTATTGCTACATTTTCAACTCATGTATTATGCATAGTGACAGTCACTGGATAAAGCTCTTCTCGAATAATGAGATGTTTATTTTTTTTCTTAGTAGTTTGGTCTGTAGACACTGTAAATATTAGCTGATTAACACTGGATGTTTGTTTGTTTGTTTTTCTTCATAATATCCATAATGTGATATTCACAGGACAGGTTGACACACTGAAAAATTCTGTATATGTTTTTATTCCTATTGTGACTTATAATGTGACATATGATAAAATCTGTATATTTTTTGTACTATGTTTTTGCTATATATTTCTTACCTGATGTACATTTCTGGAATCTGATCTGGGCAGAATTGGTTATAGATTTATACTTCAAAATGTTATTATTGTAAATGTTGTATGTTATAATCTGTACATTGTTTCTCTGGTCAGTTGATAATAAAACAGTTTAAAAGCAGAAGATGCAAATTCAAATCAGGATGCAAATTCTTCAAGTTTCTTTTTTTGACACCTGCAGATTAGATGTTCCAGTGAAGCTCCAATCCTCATTGCTTGTGACATTAGATCTAAATGTAGACTTGGCTTGTGGCTCACCGCCAGGCCAGGTGACCGGCTTTGGCATCAATACCGGCACGTCTAAAAGCTTAAGCACAGTTTGGAGAAAATCTCCTTTGATTGGAATGGTTCATTAAAGACTCAAGATGAGCTGCAATTAGTGCTTGTCTAAAACATGTAAACAACGTGACTTAGCCACAATGTATTTACCGTCAGCTTTAATTACCCTGAATACAGTTGTATGCAGAAGTTAGTTAAGTATCTCTACTGTCATTGTAGTGAAGAGTTGAGCATACTACAGCACCCCTGGAGTAGAGAGGGTTAAGTGGCTTGCTTAAGGGCCCAACAGTGGCAGCTTAGCAGATCCTGTGACCCAAAGCTCTAACCACTGAACCACCACTGCCCATTTGGGTCTGGGTACTCTTGGTCAAATTAAATAGTAAAAATACATTTAATGATAAAAATATTTATAATAAAATCATTGGGTCATTTGTTCTGGTATCCGGTGTCAACCAGAGAAGGACGGGTTCCCATTTTGAGTTTTTCCCCTGACACTTTTGCCCTTGGCTTGCTGAAAGGAGACTCAGACCAGGATCTCTGTAAAGCTGCTTTGTGAGAACATTTGTGGTGAAAAGCTCTATATTGAAATTGAAAATGAAAAAATATGGTTAAATTATAATATAGGAAGTCAAATACAGCAATATACATTATTTCTCATTCTGAAACTGAAGTCCATTTTTATTTCACAAAACAAGCCCACTCTCCGTCTTCACACCTCACTGACTACAGAGCCTCAGTGACCTGCCTTAAGAAGGGAGTGTGATACAGCACATTCCACAGAGTTCACAGAGAGAGCCTCCCCTGCCAGACCACTACACTTAAAATAGTACAGGACACCTCAGATTGGTGGAAAACGCACTGGGAAAAGATTAGCTCCAGAAACCTGAGGCAATGGAACCACCTTATCTCATCCAAACAAGGGAGGGGTTTTTAGCAGGAATCTCAAAAGGCAGATGGTAGTCATGCGATTTTTGATCCGATCATTTAAACCCACAAAAAACTTTCCTGAAATCAAATATAAATGTAAAAGAAAGAACAAATAACTTGTTAAATACAGGATATAAGTGAATGTATTTGTTTCTTGTCTCTACAGTATGCAAACCAGTAAGCAAGACATCCAATATGCTGTTTATTGTAAATTCTAAAATAGTTTTAATATATTCTGAAAAGAAACGTGCATTTGTATTGGTGTACTTATTAGCTTGATTAGTAATATTTTACATGTATGTTTGCACCTAAGAGGGAGGAAATCGGAAAATATTGCCGTATAGTTGCACACAACTGCACACAGAGCAGTTAAACAGTCCCAGGCATGTGCTAAAATTACAACTGCACTGTTCTTTATTGGGTCTTACCATGAGAAATATGGGGAAATATTATACCGCATCACTGAGTGATCATACAGGGTTCTTAAGAAATGTTCTAACAGCCTTTTTTTGTGCTGTAGATAATTTGCTTTGTAATTGACTTGCAAAAACAAATTCAATCCCAAATCCCAAAATGTAAAAATCCCCCAAAACACCTCAAAACTGTTCATAAAAAGTAGGCTATCTATTTATAATCCTTAAGGTTTGCCCTAATAAAAGCCCAAACTTCTGCCACTGCTTGTTTTTTTGGTTTTCAAGGCCTTCAATGATGACGTGAAGCCAAATACAATTTCAACAGTCCTTCAGAGAGAACTTCAGAATGGCATCCAAGTGCTCTCGGCCCTCCAGCTCACTTGTTAATAAAAAAAACAAAAGGTTCACATTACACAACAGCTATAAAATAACATTTTGTTTCCCTTTAACTTGAAATTTGAGTATAATAAATCCTGTTCAATGTTTAATGAAAGACATGACAGTAAAACAAGCTCTACAGGACTTATTATACTCATGCAGTTGTTCAGTATTCTCTGCACTGATTTCAGTTCATAGTAATAACAATAACATGTTTCCCATCCCTCCTTCATTCATTCTTTCATTTCTTTCATTTTGATGTGTATTTATTCTTTTTCCTGGAGGTGCTGAGTATGATTGAGCGTAAGCACGTAGGTGCCTTTTTTGTTGGTCTTCGGATTTTCTTTTATGTCAACAGAGAATAGTGACAGGCAGACCCGTATACTTTTTAAGGCCTCAGCGATAAAAAATGAAGGCTGTTCTACACTGACTACTGATGCAGGCACTTAATTTAGGCGCAACAATAAATCACGCTCGCATTAAAAAGGTGATGCTGACACAGATTATGAGAACAAACATTAAAATAAGTGATGAGGCAGCCAGAATTTTGCCATTGTGGGCAGAAAATCTTAATCCATTTAGACTCCGCCTCCTCCAACCTCTCTCCATGGACTTTCTGATGGGCTTTACATTCCTTTGTCTGTGTGCCCTTCAGCGCTGGACAGACACCTTTTTCGTTAATCAGGGGAATTCGTGTTGAGGATTGAGTAAAATATTTGGATTTTTTTGTCTGTGCTCTCTCTCTCTCTCTCTCTCTCTCTCTCTCTCTCTCTCTCTCCCTATCTTTCTTTCTTTCACTGCCTCTCACTCTTTCTCTCTCACTGTGGGGGCTGGGGGGCAAGAATGTCATGGCTTATAGGGTGACGTTGCAGCCCACACACGGGCAGACAAACAGATAGACAGACATGCACACACACACAAACAGACAGCGATGGACACATGCTTGAGAATGCCCACGCATTTATACACACATAAATACACACACACATACATACATACATACACACACACTGATCTCAGAAATGGAATAAAATTGAACTGGTTCACTATTTGAATCCAACATAACACTCTTAAACCAATTAGGTCAAAAAGTTCTAGTTCATTTTTACAATTTTCCATAGGCTGTATATTATAACATCATGCTATATACACAAGTCATTTACACTTGGTGTGAATGGTAACTGCAGATGGTGTATACAGTAAGTGTAAATAGTACCGTCATGCTATTTACACCACGTGTATATATAGAATGCTGTTACTATGTGCTCTAAAGTGTAAATACCATCACTGAGTCACAGGGCCTGTTTACACCTGGCATTAACATGCTTTTCGCATCCTGATATCCTGTAATCTGGATCTACTTTGACCAGATTCTGTTTACACTATTTCCATTTTACTTTTGTACAGTCTCACCAGAAACCGGCCTGCTCTGGGAGACTCTAAAAGTTTTACAACACAATGAAACTACAGATGGTTCTTACCTTGGCAGCTGTATCGGAAAATGCAACAGACGATCACCAAAAACTAAAAAGCTACCCATCATCAGCAAGGATGTAAAAGAGTGCAGAGAAACTATAAATACTACATAAAAACACATATATGAAAATCTGAGATTCTGAGTTTAATAGGCACAAACATGATTTGCTAGGCAGGGCTACGGAAATAGCCAGACTGTGTTGTTAAGTGCAAATATACACTCTATATAAAATAAAGTAGGAGGTTTGGAAAGCTATTACATCTGGCAGATGGTTTGTGATGGTCATGGTTCGTGAATTGGAAAACTGCCCCAACACATACAGTTGCATGCAAAGGTTTAAGCATGGACAACTCTCTAGGACTGGTTAGGCAGGTCAAAAACTGTAAGGTGGAATTGTCAGCCTGTGCATTTTAATTGGACGGCACAAGGTAATCAGACATTTTAAAAGTACTTCTAAACTTCAGGAAGTGAAAAAAACAGTGGCAAGGAAAAACTCCCTCGGATTAAGAGGAAGAAACCTTGAGAGGAAACAACTGTGCTATATCTAGAAGGACGGTCGACACCAGATAGCACAACAAATGACAGAACAACAATAAATATAAAAATTTACGAAAAGCAATAGTGAATTAAGAGCTGTGGAAATCTGAAAGTCCATGCAGGTAAACAGTCATATGCACAGATATGCAGTGAGGCGAGAAGGAATCAATGTGAAGATCTAGAGCAGGACAGCATAGCAGTGGGCAGCAGGGTAGTGGGGAACCAGGTCTGACAGTACCCGGGACAGAACTGTTGGAACAGGCAATCTCAATACATGTGAAAGAGAAAAAGATGGAAAAGAGGGAAAAACAAAGGAGTCAGGAGGAGCATAGCAAAATAGGGGGTTTATGGTGGGACAAGGCTGACCCAGGCACCAGCACCCAAGCACAAATAGACCTGCATCAGCAGAAAGCAGACAGCAGGGGGCAGCTCAGAACGGGGGGGGGGGACGTTTATAACAGAGTTGTCAGGGTATTTCTCTGAGTAAACAGCAAAACCTTGTCTGGATAAGAGTGTCTGCTAAATGCCTACAATGTAAATGTAAATGTAAGGGGAAATTAGTTCATATACTGACCAGAAAGCCAAAGCAAACCCCAATATGACAACTAAGACCTGCAGGGAAGGCTCCTGGAAAACCTATCTGTGGCCTCATCACAAAAGTCAAAAGTCCAAAGGATGTAAACAATGCAGATAAGCCAGAGGCTTAAAATATAACTCATTGTAATATAACTCATTGGCCAAAATGACCAAGGGCTTGCTTAAAGAACATGATGAGAAGAAGAAAGAAGCTCTTTCCCATGGTTAAGCACAGGGGTTGTGTAGCAGCCAGTGGCACAAGAAACAATTTAAAGGAGACAGGAGAATTGTTTCCAGTACATTTCAGCAAAATCTGGAAGCAAATCTGTCACAATTAATCTGAAAAGAGGCTGGATCCCTTAAAATCTATCATGAATTACTTATGTGTTAAGTATATTGCATAACTGGAGACAATTTTTATAACAAAAAACCTTCTAAATGTGGCTATAATTACTAATTTATTTTTTCCCTGTGCTAACAGATACACTGCTAACAAATATTTCAAATTAAAGAGATCTCAATACTTTCATGCAGTAGAGTACTGTACATGTCCAGAATGTTAATACTACAAAACATGGATAAGCAATAGGCAAAATCCATCTACTAATAGGTCACCATTATTCACACTGTAAAAGCTGTCTCAAACTATGACAATACTACGATAATCCAGTGTTCTTTAGTGCAAAATCTGCAGGAATTGTATGGAGAAATCATGTAAACTTAGAACAGCATGGGCTACCGTCTCCCAGACCATCAGGTAGGGGTAGAGCATGCCTACAGAAATCCATGGCTACTTCCAAGACACACGGTGCAAGCATTAGACCATGCCCAACTACCTGCCTGTGACAGTGATGTGTCCCTTCTAGGTGGGCTGAATGACACTCAGTTTAAAGCCCAGAACTGCTTGAAAAGAAGACTACCTCTCCTCTCAGCCAACACATACTCTGCCTGACCACAGCTGATGTGAGGTGGACTCTACACAGGGTCAACCCACAGAAGGTTCCTGGACCAGGCAACATACCTTGCTGAGTGCTCAGAGGATGTGCAAACCAGCTGGCAGATGCTCTTAACAACATGTTAAACACTTCTCTTAGCAGTAGGGCCGTTTCAACATTTTTCAAGGTTTTTTAGTTTACTGTATGCACATCTGCATTGCACACACACACTGAAATAAAGGTGCTACAAATGGTTCTTTGACTGATACCATGGAAGGACCACTTATGGTTCCATCCATGTTTGTAAAAGAGATCTGTGAGTGTGAGGGAATTTTTAAAGGTTTGGTTTGATGTAAAGGTTCTTTACCAATTTAAAGGTTCTTCACACTTACACATCCTTTTCCCTAAAAGGATTCTTCAGACTCTGCTGTTTCCCACAACGGGCCTGGGGGGTCGCAAGTTTGAATCCCAAGCCATGCCGCTTCATCAACGGCCGGAGTACGAGAGAGCACAATAGTCTGTGTTCACTCTGGATGGATAGATGGCGCTCTCTCCCCTCATCACTCTTAAGCAATGCGTCTATTAGCTGGTTTGAAGCTGGAGACCTGGCATTTCCACCGAGTATGTTGGCTGCCTGGTAATGCTGCAAGAGGCGAAGGCTGGCTTTTCATGCATCTGAGAAGACGTGTGGAGTCCTTATTCCCCTAGTGGTGGGACCATTGCTAGGGCTAGGGGAACTCTGTGGGTTAATTGGCACTACCGAATTTAAGGAAAAGGGGGGGGGGGTTGACAAATTTTCTAAAGATACACAATTTACTTACAGAATGGTTCGTTAGACCACTAAAAGCACCACTGTGTACTTAGATATGACTGAAATGACAAAAAAGTCAGTTTCCCTCTTTCCCTCCTTGAACCAGTTTGTAGGCCTAACACACAAATATACCACTCCCCCCCACACACACACAAACACACATATAATTAAATCACACAACCAAGCAAACCTGCTAAATACACTCTACTGACTAAACTGGCCACCATTGAGGCAATTATTCTGTACACAATTCTGCACTGGAGATAATCTCACTCGTGTGCGCACTGAGGTTAATCTGCCTATGCAGTCTCAGTGGATGCTCCTTGCTACCCTGTCTGTGTGTGTGTGTGTGTGCGCATGAGCCAGTGTGTGTCTCTCTCGCAGATGCAGAGTTATACTGTGGCGTGTGACATGCTTGACAAGCTGGGGGTGGGAGGGGTGTATGGGGGTGGTGGAGGGGGGCTTTCGGCTGGTAAGTATCATGTCAGCCATGATGGCTCGCGCTCTCCCTCTAATGAGGGAGACCGCCGTGTCAGGAATCGCCGACAAATCAGCGGCGCGTCACGCGGGCCCGGAGATGATATGTTGACAAATGCAGATAGTTCACTCTTTTAATTGACACTAAGAGACGGAAACGCTCCTGCTGCCAGGAGACAAGCGTGGAGAGGAGAAGAAGAAAAAAAAAAAAACAATGCAAGGGAGAGCAAGAGAGCGAGAGGAGGATTTTAGGGTTGGAAAGCATCAGGGAGAGAGAGAGAGAGAGGGAGAGAGAGAGAGAGAGAGAGAGAAGGAAAAAGATGTCGGGATAAGGCGGGAGAATGTGAAATGTTGGCACAGGTTGTCATTCTCTGAGTGTTAGCGTGGCGCTGTGTTGAGACACCCTGCTATGATTAGAGGCGGCTTGCTAGCGGACTGTCAGCGCTGACAGGCGCACTGAAACGGCACTCGGCGTTCACACTGAGGCGGACATGAGGATGATGGAGTGATTTTATAAACGTATAGGCATGACCCATCCATATGAGGATGTTGTTTGAGGTAAAACAGAGCGCTGTTTTTCTGACGATAGACTGGGGGTATAAGATCACTGGCGCTGGGGTTCATTAGCAGGCCTAGCCCTGCCTCTCTACAGTTCTTCTGAACAGCTGAACACGGCAGAGCTTAGAAGGACGGTGCAAATATTATTTTAAGTCCATATTTTAGTGTAACGTATTACCTATTCAACCTAATGTGCGATTTCAGACACGACGATTTCAGTCGGACGGCTGCTTACCGCCAACAGGAAGCCAGACGTGGCCAAGGCCTGCAGGGACAGGTCATTTCTGTAGTGTACCCCTTCCACCTCTAGAGGGCAGCGATAGCTCGTCCGTGCAGTCTTTGCCTTCCCACAGTCGCCCTGAAGACAAACTGTTCCCCATATGTAGGGGGGAGGTGGGGGGGGGATAAATAAATAAATAAATAAATTAAATCGAGACAGTGAAGGTTAAATTATTTATAGATGGAACAAAAGGAGATCATTTTATCTGAACGAAATGTCTTTAAGGGGAGATGTCTGCAATTCTGAGGCAAAAGTCACCACACAGAAGAAGACATGTGTTTGGGCTAATATTTTTAGCATGTCTTGAAGGCTAATTAATGTGACTAGACTGACTTGAGAGACCCTCTCAAAAAATAACCCTCAAAATGAGTCATTCACCTCCAGTGGTCATTTAGAAGAAGCCAACTTTAGAATGAAGAGTTCCTTCTTTGATGGGATGTGTGACGTTTTTGACAGAATTATTAGACTTGCTGACCCCCCCCACACACACACACACAAAAAAAAGTGGCCTAGACAGGAATCCAGATCCTTCTTGTCTTACAGCCGCACGCTTATTTAACGAAGATTTCTGCAAGATATGTTTTTTTTTCTTCAGGGCGCTCCGTGACACTGACGAGGTTAAAAAAAGGAATAGCTCTGCCAGTAAAAGTAAAATATTCAGAGTTACATCTCGCTAAAATTAAGTTGAATAAAGCCGCGGCCTTAGCGTAGCTCGCTATGTATCCTGGAGTGCCAGACTCGCAGCCGCCTGTTTATCCTTTCACAGCCGCCCGCCTCTCATTTTGCCCACATATGGAGCTATCTCGCTAGGAATTTGAATACATACATAGCGCACTATTCGACTCTATTGGTTTGCGCTCAGTCCAGCGTGTAATTGTATATCTGGCTATTAGGCTGCTCTCCAGATGCTAAATTGGCTCGGTGGGTGTGAATGAAGCTCCGAGGACAGCTCAGCTGCAATTTATCTGATCTGAGGTAACCCCGCATACTTTCTCGTCACCATTTCTGTCTCAAACTGGTTATTGGGAGGAATAATAAAAAATTCACTGCTGAAACATCCACAGTGGAAAACTAGCCGCTTTAACTCAATCGTCTGGCTTCGGGGCTGAGTGTTCACTGGAGCTAGAGTTTAGTAATACAAATCTGTTTCGGGAGCCTTCTGCCGTTACTATCTTAATTAATCTGTCTTATTGTTTTCATTTTGAGTGATGATTTAAGGTGGGATTCTCAGTGGGGTTATTTGAGCAGGGTACTCCCCAGCCTGAGGCAGTGGCGGATTCAGAGGAAAGAGGTGTAATCAAGAGTCTTCACACACACACATACACACACACACACACACACACACACAAATGTAATTAAGGGAAGCTGGTAGGAGTAGAAGGCTCAGGCTTTCTGTTTTAATACGCAAGCTTGCTCTCAGAGACTAGAGATGGCATATCACTATGGATGGGTATTGGATTGGATTGATGTCAGCAGAAAATGCTGGATGGGATGATGGGAGGGGAAAACTATGAATCTGGTCCAGTCCTGTAACACATCTAGCCTAAATCAGCCACACTCCCACTGTGTGATATGAAGTTGTAAGCTGTGTTTTACATCCTGTGTAGTACAGTCTTTGAGTAGTTTTGAACATACTTAGTTAATTAACTTAAGTAAACCAGCTTATTTAATGGAAACAATATCAGACCAAAATCAGTGGTAACCGATACTCTAACATTAATATTAATTAACTAATGCTACTCGTATACTATTACACTAAATTAATTATATGTGCACAGATTCTTTGTAATATGTAAATTGTTATTTACTGTGCACTACAATCCCCGAACCCCACTGCCCTCTGGTTTATAGTGGTATAGGTGGTACAGTATTTTGTATAATACAGGGTCTCTATGGTGTTTCAATATTTTTGAAAATGCAGTTTCAGCCTGGCCTGACCCAAACTGGCCCATGACATTTATGATATTGTGTTATTTACATTTATAGCAAAATATGTAATAACTAATATGATATTAGTTACCTAGTCATCTTGGTGGCTTCTTTGAATTTACTAAAACCTTGTAAACGCCTGTCTTTGTGCTGACTGGGAAGACCTGTATTGCTGCCGATATCGACAAAATGCTTGATTTTTATCAAAGGGGAAAAAGTCAGCTGAAGCAGTGCACACTAACAGTGCACACCCAGTCATGTGATGTTAGCTGTATATTTCTGAATAGGCCTGTCACAATAATCACGTTAACGACTTATAACACATGGACATGGCCTCGATCAGTTTTGCTGACCTTGATATTGCCCACTGTGTTTACTTAGCGAGGAGAGCTTCATTAATGAGAATGAGCCAGTGTGTCGACTTTGTTTAAATACAGTGGTTTCATTTCATTAACATTTAATCTTTTTTAATGTTCCAATTCAAACATCTGAGTATTCTTAATAATGAAAAGTTTATTGCTCTTACATATTTAATTATTTTAATTGTACTTGCATTCGGATGCTCTCCTAATTTTATCAGTGGCATAATTTTAACATGACAATGATATTGATGATATTGCAAATAGCTCTGGGACAATGTATTATTAAAAATTGTTATCATGACAAGCCTAGTAGTGAGTAGTTTAAGCCAGATTAGGCCTACTTTTTACAGGATGATCATCTCGAGTGGAGTGTTTGGCTCAATTAATTCAATTAAAAGCTTAATCGTTTGTAAAGAAAGAAATATTGGATCAGAATCAGCTCAGAATCATCAGATCAGATCTCAACATCAGCAGTGGTCTCAGAAAAGGAGAATGTGTATCTAGGTTGCTTACTAACTACTAAGGTAAGATGAAGTAAGATTCGGCTAGATAATGCTTGTGCGTTTAAACCGAAGATCGCTATTTCCACCGGCCCAAGTAATACACACACACACACACACACACACACACACAAAGTCATCTAAACTCTAACACAACCGCAGTTTGCGGTTATACACCTCTAGTGCAGTCCAGCCAAATCTGGAGGTCACTTGCTTCAACCAAGAGGTTAACTGAGAGAGCAAATCTGAGGTCATCCTAGGGTCAAACACGTCTCTCTCTTCAAGAGTGGCAGCAGTGGGGAGCGTCATCTGGAGGAGCTTGACTAAAAGCAGTCTTTTTTTTCTTTTCTTTTTTTTTCTCCCTCCTGAACTTGAAACAGGGAGGAAATCTCAGGGAGGCAAAAGAACAACAGAGCTAATTAGGCGCGCGGAGCTGACGGAGCAAAGCCAAATGGCTGCCAGCCAGCCCAGCAGAAGAGAGAGACCCTACCATCAGCGGGATCGATGGTGGAGACTGCTTCATTAAGGACCCCCCGTAACAGAGGGAAGAGAGAGAGAGAGAGGGGAGGGAGGGAGGTAGAGAGAGAGAGAGAGAGAGAGAGAGAGATGCTGTTTAATTAAGCTTGTGCTGCAGGCCTTAACACAGCGTCTCCTGTCACACAACCGGCCTTCTCCAGCGTGAATGACTGTCCCGGCCACTCCCTCCACAAAGACATTCGAACTCATCAATAGGCACGTATGGAGTGTGTGTCTGTGTGTTTTTGTGTACACAGTGGTAAGACCAAATGGAATCACAGTAGAGGACACATGTTTGCAGTTGTCCATAAATACATCAATAGTTAGAGGCCATGTTTGCATTTATTATTAAGTGCAGTGTGCGAAAGTCAGAGACCACCCTCCATTCACTGTAATGGAGATTTGATATAAGTGAATCCACTGCATAAGGAAGAGGAAAGTCAAAGGAAAGGCAGTGAAGAAAATGGAAATAATTGTGCAAGGTCTGGAAGACCACCAGAACAGCATTTAAAGCTTTCATCTTTGAGAGAGAGAGAGAGAGAGAGAGAGAGGACAAGCATCCCCCTCACCTCAAGTCTGAAAAAACCTTAGGTGCTTCTGTCCATCCTTCCTCCGCCAGAAGACAAGACGCTATGGGTCTGAAAGGATGTGGAGTTGATTGAGAAGCTCTTACTGAGAAAAGCAAACAAACAAAAAAGAATCATTTGAGAGCATTTGATCAGATGAACAATAGACTGACCAACAATGGACTGAGTGCAGGCCTCAACATCATTAAGTGTGTTTGGGATGACTTGAATGCTGAGAAGCAGAAAATGCTCCAACTTCTAGGGACTGAACTCTGGAGGTGTGTTAAAACTCTCCTTGCAGAAACTGAAAGTGAGTCTCCTGGAAAGTTGTCATAAAGGTAAATGTAGACGTAGTTTCGACTTTCTTTAACCATATATATATATATATATATATATATATATATATATATATATATATATATATATATATATATATATATTATTGTTATTATAAAATATCTAAATATTAGTATTTTTTTATTTAATTTAGTGATTTTTTTCTTGAAATTGAAAGGATAATTGGAAAATGAATAACCTGTACATAATGAAAGGTGACTTTTGCTAAGCAGTGCATACACTGTGAAAGACATGCAATTAGGGATATCACTGCAATTAGGGATGATCCGGTCAAGGTTTTTTGAGCCTCTGCCTGATCTGATCTGGGTGTTTCTGTAAATAACACAGCCATTAGAATCAGACATTCTGAACTGACATACTTTGTTTGGAGCAACATTTTAAAAGACTGTTTTAAACTCTATAGTGTGTAATATTTTGCAGCCCCGTCTGACTGACCTACCTGACCATTTAGCTTCCAGTTCAGAATCAGATTTATTGGCCGAGTATGTTCACACACACACACAAGGAATTTGTTCTGGCTGTTAGTGAATCTATCTAAATGCTTTTAACTGCTGTTCTGTGAACTGTTTGTGTGCTGCGGCACGTTTACACCTGTATCTATTAAATGCAATTCATTAGAAAATACTTGAATGCGTGCATCAAATGTAATTACATAATTAGTCTCATATATGAATAAGAATGCAATGAGTTATTTATGGATGTTTTTCTTGCTGCAAGAAAGTTTAAAGAGCACCATCAACAGAATTTGCCCCCTAAAATTAATATGTAAGGTATGTAAGGTCTCAGTCATGACAGGGAAAGGAACTGCAGGCTCTTGCACTTTAAAGGGGGGTTAAAAACCAATTTCCTTGCCCTGCTCCATCATTATAACCTAGCACCAGTTACTACAAGTGAAATGCTCTAACTGTTAATCAGATCCATCTTTTCACAGACGCACTCCTGAATGCGCGTATGCTTGTTCTGGACCTCACCCTGCTTTGCTGTTAACTAATCCGGGCCTTTACCGGAAAGTAAATATGCGTGACGTGTCCGCAGTGGGCTTTCGCTCAACGCCGGGCTTTGTTAGAGCCTCCTCAAACATGTGGAGGCTGCGCTGCGCTCTGTGCCAGCCAGTGGACTGACCTCTTCGTGCCACCTGCAGGGCCAGACAAAGAGGAGCGAGTGCCCAACATGAAAAGGGGTTCATGCATATTGAAACCACAGCAGGTTTTCTCAGTCAAGACAGAGAGAGAGAGAGAGCGCAAGAGAGAGAGAAAGGGAGAGAGAGAGAGAGAGAGAGTGAGTGAAAAAAAATATGTCTCAAAGCTATTTAAAACACATAATGTATCGCTCCCCTTTCTAATCCATATTTCCCTAAGAGCTTTTTGGAACAAATGGCTGCTACTAGACTTTGCATTTCAATGGAATTCATTAATGCATATTCAGGCTGCTTATGGCAGAGGAGTCGAGGCCCCCTCGGGGACCGCTCTCCCTCACACCCTCTGCCAATGGGAATAGGTACGGATCTTGGATAAGTTTTTTTTTCTTCTTCTCCCCTTTATTATTGTAGTGCGAGCTAAAGCTAATGCATTTAAACGGCAGGGCGCACCCCCTCCCGCTTTGAATCTTTGCATCGGTGCAATTAGGGCTTCTTATTTCTGCCAGTGTGTGATCAAGCACTGTGCTATGACCCGTGCATTCATGGCAGCTGGGCTTGACGACGATCTAATTCCAAGATCTTGAACTAAAAGTTCGGAACTTTGAAGTTGGACTTGATTAATTCCTGCGAACGAACCTCTGGCCTTCAGAATGAATCTATTATAGGTTCATGCTGATGGAAGTGGCATCATCGAAAACAGGCCTGTCCCTAGCACTATTATGATATTATGCTAACTGATATCTTCAACAGATAAATCTGTCGTAGTAAGAAGAGGCTGTGTCAAATGTGACAAATCACCAGTCCAGTCCAGTGTGGCATTTTAGCTGTTAGTCGTGTCTACTGTTTACCAAAAAATGTATCGTTTTTAAAAGGAGGTTTTCCTCTTACATTGTTGTGAGGTTGATTGGAACAGGACTATTAAAGGGAGCTCCGTGTTTGATTATTCAAAGAAGTCGTCATGGAGCGAAAACCACTCAAATTACAGGACCTGCTCAAAAAAAAAAAAAAAATCTAGTTCAATCACCTCAATGAACATTTTTGCCCAGTTAATGTCAGAATCACAAATGATGCTATTATGGGAATCATTTTTTATTCAACTATGTATTTGAATAGCCCTTTTTGGTTTGCCAAGATCTGGGTTCAAACCCCTAGTGAGCAACCCAAGGATAACAGTGCATGGAATACTCCTTCAGAGGAAAACTCAAAAGGGGAACCCATTCCCCTCTGTTGGATACCGGGTTGCAAAGCAGTAACAATAACAAGAGGAATAAGAATAAAGAAGGAAGGACTAATGAATACACAGCTGTAAATAATGAACAATAAAAAAGCAAGCCTATGATTAGAAAATATTTAAATTAGGCAATGAAAACCAGTGACTAATATTAGAAGCCTATTAGACTGAGAATGATGATTTAAAAAATAAAGATTGCTAAGATTACATGTTAGTATAAAAATGTAAAAAACGTCCTCTGACGTCATGCACCATTGTATAGTCAATGTTTGGGTCCATTTCTGTATAACAGAAATGAATGGGCCTTTTTAAAAGTGCCTCTACTGAGCTGTGTGGTACACTGTGGTTTGTCATGTGGTGTTTCAAACTTAAGATATTTTGTTCAGTGTGTGTGTTTCTCTTAAATGACACTGGATCCTTGGGGTTACGAGGTTGTTAATGAGTCGAAACACCAATTTCGCTACATTCACACTAACACTGTCATGCACTTCAAGTTCTGCAACCTTAAAATACCCCAAACAAACTAGCAGGCTTTGTCAAGTGGGTTTAGACAAGGTTTTGTGGCAGTTTGAGAAGCCGGTGTTGTGAGTTACATTTGTGTCAACCCATTTCAGGAGTATTCAGGAGCCTGCATGCAGTATGAATGTAGACTTATTTGTATCTCAATGACCTAAAGGCGCATCAGTCGTCATTTTAGCAATGGCATCAGATTCAAGATTTTTTGTCATATGCACAGTAACAGAGGTGCTTACACTGTACAATGAAATCAGTGCATGTGTATTAGGTGTATTGGGTGTTAGGTGTACTTGCATTGGTCTTCTGTCAGTTACTGTATGAGACACTATTCAGCGCCCCATTATTCGCCCCATCTTCATTTATTGAGCTAAAACAACAATAAATGGAGCAAAACATTTAACAAAAAATGTGCTAACAATGGAAGTGCTTTTCCAAAATGTAGCTATTTTTTTACACACACAGAGGGGGATGAAGGTGGATTTAGCTACCTTTCACCTGGACAGGTAGGTAAATGGTATCTGTATAATGTGCCAAATTGTTTCAGTGACATAGCGTGCATAACTACTAATAAATGAAGTAGATAAAGCTTTGGCTTTATCTATATTTTTTACCACCTTCAGAGAAATATATGCAATACTGGTCAACTGCAGCTAAAGATGCTGAATGCTAACACAGGTAGTGACTGACAAACCCATGGGAACTCATTACAAAGAAATATACTGGACAGTAAATATATACTCGGCTATTCTCACAGCAGCTAACTGTTACGAGCCCAACTCAAATTGAAGAAGCAACCAAGAAGCTAAATGTTGTAGTGGATGTTACCACATATCAAGGTAAAACGCTAACACCATCACGCTCAACCATGCCCATGCACTAGAGGTCATTGTGCCTTGAATCTTGACTAATGCTTGTTTAACGGCTTGGGAAGTACCAGGCGTCAGTGACGTTCGGGCATTCGGGAGAAACATGCACAGAAAATCTACTAAATCTGACCCAGAGATCCTAATACGGGAACAACACAGACTATAGAATTATGCATTTTGGACCTTTAGGGGTCTGTGGAATACAAGATAGCATTTTCAATTTCAAATATCATTTTTTAAAAATGATCTTCAAACTGATTATTAAGGATTACACTGCATGCAATGAAAGGTAGAAGGACATCTGAGAGGCTTTACAGACACTGCAGACAGATATTTACAACAGAGCTTTTGAGTTGGGGTTTGAAGGAAGGGAAAGGGGAAAAAATCACACGCTTCTTGAGCTGAAGAGGAGAAGGAGAAGACAGTAGAAAAGAGAAGCTGATGGCCATGTCTGTGAGTTAAGTGCAGTCTCGGACATGGAAAAGACAGATAGAAGAGAGGAACCTAGAGGCATATTCAACCCCCCACCCCACCCCACCACCACCAACCCCCCGGCATTAGAACCGTCATGGTTTGAGAAGACAAGGCTGTATGGGACAGCCTCTCAGTCGAACACTGAGATGGAGCGGCTGATTAACAGTGCGTAGTCCAACGCCGCCCCCGCCAAAACCCAGGAAAAAAAAACAACGGAAAAAAGCCCACAACACACTCGCCATGCAAATGTGTTTGTCACTGTGACAGTATGTCTCAATTAAGGCGGAGCGAGAAGCTTCTCCTCGCCGGGGACTCCTGTCTCCTTCACTGCTGGCTGACTGACCCCCCACTACACACACATACATACACACACAGACAAACACAGGCCTCTTGAAAAGTAGAAACGGAAAGAACAAAGGAGTAGGAGAAGCGACCGCTCACAGATGAGTGGAGAAGACAACGCTTGGCATGACAGTAGAGGAAGGAGAGAGAGCAAGAAGAGAAAGTTGAGAGAGAGAGGGGGGGGGGGGGGGGGTTTGCTGAGAAAAGAGCTGAGAGAGAAGAGACAAGAGAGAGAGGTAAAGATAGAAGGAGAGATAGCACGGAAAGAGGACGAGCGAGAGAGAGAAAGTGATAGGTAGAGAGAGTAGTGAAAGAGAACGAGTGGGACGACAGATGAGACAAGTAAGGGAAAGAGAGAGAGAAAGGAAGAGAGAGATAGAGAGAAAGAAAGAATAGAAGACGTGATAATAAAAAGTCTTCACTGCAGTACTGTACGCTAGCATGGCTAGCGATGATTAGCAAAATGAAAAAAAACAAAAACACAACAACAACAAAAAAGAAAACAATGAAACCAAAGACTAGCTCTACACCCCCGCTGGGTGTCTGGGTTGAGGAGAGGCAGGAGAGGCTGAGGGGGCTTCTCCTCCTGCAGAGGGGGAGAGAGAGAGAGGGGCGCAGCGAGGCGCTCACCCAGGGGGCCAGACACCCAGCAGCCTGCGAGCGCTGGCAGAAAGAGACAGAGCTGACAGGTGAGATGACTGAGACTCTGTTTAATTAAACTCCAGACGTCATCAAGGGAGATGGGACTGGGGAGAGGAGGAAGGGAAAGACAGTGTGTGTGTGTGTGGGTGTGTGTGTGTGGTTAGAGAGAAAGAAAAAAAGAGAGAGCGAGAGAGAGAGAGCAAGAGAAGAGAGATTGTCATGACAACAATCATGGAGTTTTAGCACCTTTGTTCTTAGGATTAGGTAGCATGGAAAGTTGTGTGTGTGTGTGTGTGTGTGTGTGTATTCCACTTCTGTCTTTGTCCACCTTTTAATAAGTGGTGTAAACTAACAGACTGACAAAGTACATGTAATACAGTTACAGGTATTTATCATCAACTATATAAGCTAGGTCTGAGTTTACTTTTTCCTTTCTTGTACTTTCTTCAGGGAGGCGTAATTCTCATATGTATATGCAACATCCATCCATCCACCAATCTACCTATCTATCTTTTTATCCACTTCATTCCGGGTCATTCAGGTTCACATTGGGTCCGGAGCCTACCAGGGATCCTTGAATGCAAGAGAAGCATACCCCTGGACAGGGCACCAGTCTATCACAGGGCACCACACACACAACCATTTACTCACTCACTCACACCTAAGGGGAATTTAGCATGGACAATTCACCTACCAAGTGTGTGTTTTTAGGATGTGTGTGAGATGTGTGAAACTTCCGGAGGAAACTTGTGCGGGCACAGGGGGAACACACCCAACTCACAGACAGAGACAGGAGCAAGGATTGAACCCACAATCCCAGGCAGGTCCCTGGAGCTGTGCAAGACACACACATACACACTACCTGTGGCGCCCCATGCTTCCCTGGTTTGAACATATTTAGGATTCTATGCAGAACCACTGCATTTCTTAATGAAAAACAGAAAAGGGATAAAATTACAGGGGTGCCCCTGACATTTGCATATGACGGCATGTATGTATAAACAAAAATCCGTCACCTCCTTATTTTTACATAAGCTCAGCTCCAATTACCATACAGGACTATCCATTTGTAGTGCAGTAACAGTTTGTAGTCCATCTGTTCTTCAATGGACAGAACCACCAAGGTCCACCACAGAGCTGATATTATTTGGGTGGTTGGTCATTCTTAGCACTGCAGTGCACTGCATGTTGGTGGCGTGTTAGTGTGTGTGTTTTGCGCTTGTTCGAGTTGATCAGACACAGCAGTGCTGCTGGAGTTTTTTTACGGTGCTTGACTCCAGACAATGACACAGGTGTTCCTGCAGCTTCCAGTTAATGGCAGGCCTGTGCCTTGGTGGTTCTTGCATTGTTCCTGACCATCCAAACCAATTTCCTCTCAGTCAAGAGTGACAGTTTGGGGCTTCTTCCAGACCTTGGCAAAGTGGCTGCATTTTGCAATAACTTGTACGTATGTTTGCAACAGCTTAACTGATGATCTTGGAATTCGAAGTTGTTAAAAAATGGCTCCAAGAGACATTCCCGCCTTGTGTTCCATTGGGCTTTTCCAATGTCTAATGAGCACTGTGAGACAAATCCTTTTTGAGTGGACACAGAGAAGCTACCAGCTGTATATATAAATAGTTATATATATATATATATATATATATATATATACATATACATATATATATATATATATATATATATATATATATATATATATACATATATATATATATATATATATATAGGATAGGATAGGATATATTAGGCAGCAAGTAAACAGTACATTTTTGAAGGTGTTAAACACAGGTAAAATAGACAAGCATAAGGATCTGATGGCAAGTCCATTCGTCCACTGCATAAAGCTGTTTTGGTGACATGAGGGGGACGAAAAAATTATTAAGCAGGTGATACTATATATATATATATATATATATATATATATATATATATATATATATATATATATCATATGTCTTTTGAGTGGTGAGAATCTGGAAATGCAATCCAATTTTATGGACAATTTAATAGAAATCTCTTTGAAGTTCTGTCATTTTATGCATTAAAATATGTAAAATGTGTAAAATATGCTACTCTCAAAACAAATGAATTTTTTGCAGTTTGCAGTTCTAGAGGAAATGACATGTTTATGGTTATATACTGTATATATGTCAGTACGGCTGTATAAGCAGACATTTGTCAGTGAAGTTTCTGCTTCTTATGGACCTCATAATATTTAGGGAGATTGACATATTACCGTTAAGCACCCAACGCAAAGCTGACAAGAGTCAGCCACCACGACTGACACGCTTGCGCAGCCAATGCCACACACACACACACACACACACACACACACACACACACACTCACTGCAGGCTCATCTGGCGCTGGTTGTCGTGGTGACAGGGCGGTGAGGAGTGCTTGGTGTTGCAGGCCCACAGGGGATATCAGCACACTAACAGTGTGAGACACCAAGCAGCTGGGCTTACTGTACACACACACACACACACGAACAGACACACACACATACAGACACACAGAGTCCCTGTCTCTCCAGCTGGGATTTTAGCGTATTCATGTCAGTGTATCCATGGTTGCATATACAGGTTAATGTATACATGCTTTCATACATTTCGTTTTCTGTCTGTGCTTTCAGCATCACTGTCCTTTCACTCTTCAGTTACTGTTTGTAGCCATTTTTCCACATCGGTGTCATCCTTGTCATCGCTGCTGTACCAAAACCTGGAAAAGGCCTTCTTATCCTTTAATGTGAGTTAAAGTAACAGGTTTCTATACCCAGCAATTCTGGGCCATTTCTATTTCACAATCTTCCCTTGGTGTAAACAGCATCCGATGTGTTGCACATGGTGTTAAAAAAACTGCAAAACAAAACATAAAACGGAGTTACGAGGTTCCAATATGACAGTGACAGTGTGCTCTTTTACATCCCTTAGCGGGGTGGGATGAGTTCATATTTGCATGTGTTAAGAAAGACAGAGCTTCAGAGAGGAGACTTCGGAGAGTGTGTGCGTCTATTGTGTGTGGCCGTGTATGCGTGTATGCTGGTGGGCAGCTGGTGTAATAATAGGCGTGGGCGGTACCTGTGTGAGGTATTTTTTACCTGCCTGCACTCCCAGGTGGCCGTTCCGCGTGCTGAGTTCAGGTGAGCCTGTTAATGAGGCTAATTAGGTGTAAAGGGGGGGGTGGTGGTGGTGCAGGGATCAGCTGTTCCTGCATGTGCACTAATGATGAAGCTGCATAATCGCAGCCACCGGCCGCACGGACCCCCAGCGCAGGCCGCTGTACATCTGAGCTCCTGCTGGAGCCACAGGGCCGCCAGGTCCGGTCCCATGAGGCCTCCTTGCTGTGCCTGAGAACATACGCTGTGCAGGGAGGGACATGGTGTTTAGTTCACACAATAAGGCCGATGTGACCATCAAAGAAACTGCATGCACATACGAGTCACTCAAATTCTTCAGTGTTTTCCCTGCTCTATAGAATGTCCACATCAATTTAGCCCCTAAAGATTCCCTCTTCCTCTTCATCACTAAATTAACGGATATATATATATATATATATATATATATATATATATATTAGCTTCATAGTATTTACTGAATACTTTACAGTGTGACCTTAAAAATGGAGTTCATTTAGGGATCTTTAGAAAGGCAATGGGCTACAGTACAACCATAACAACTCCAAAGACTAACTGAATGCTTTAAAGGCTCCTTGCATGATTAAATGGCTCTTCTCTAGTGTGGTCAACTGCTATAGTTACTGGATATAGCCTTAAACTTTATACAATTCAAATAGTAATTATGTAACAATATAATTAATGACTTACTTTTTATATACATTCACAATCAATGTACATCCTGTTACTGCTATGAATCTCTAGTCTGTTTATTGCATCTGCCTATTCAGACTACTGCATTTTAGCCCCACTCATTTATACTTCAGTTATAAGGAGTGTTCAAAAAGACTGCTTTCTAAATGAGAGACAATGTAGGCCAGCCAATCAGCACAGAGCTCATTTAATGACTTTTGCCCTAAAAGTACCGTATTGGGGTGTTTTTACCCTCTGGACCTTTCATCCTGGGTGTGATTCGTTTGGACAGGTATGAATACAGTAATAGCACTAGGATTCGGACCTAAACAACTGCCTGAGATGCTTAAGAAAAGGTGGTCTTGATCCAGGTCCCAAACAAACTCTTGAGTGGTTCTTTTATAATAAGAAGATGATCCGACCTCGATCCGACCCAACTATCAGGTTCACTCCTTAAATTTGAGCTAAACGACTCCCATAGCCTGCTGTTAATCCAGGTAATTACCACAGCTATGAACAAATGCCATCTCTTCCTTTGCTCCATGTTATATTGCCCATAAATATGCACTAGTACTGAATACAGGATCTTCTTCCCGTATTTACTGTCTTGCTCCCGTCCTATGCAGGTCTGACCAATAAGCATTGAGAACACTGTCACGTGAAACAAACCAAACCAAGAAGAGAACGTTACCAAACTGATTCAGACCAAAGCAAATATTTAATAAATTAAATATGAAATATATTAGACCTCAAGGTAATATTATATTTGTGGCACTTTAACCCAAAATGGTTAATATGCAATAACTGATTTGTAATGGTCCAACTTGGAGTTGGATCAGGTGAAGAAAAATGTGCAGATGCAAAGCTACACCAGGACCAGTGCTGAGACCAGCGCAAATTGAATACCACTGCAAAGACTGGGAAACAACACACTACAACTTTGCAGACAGGTGAACACACAAATTTGTGCTCACTTACTCATGCATACACACACACACACACACACACACTCTCTCTCTCTTACACACACAGACATACACATTTCCTCTCTCTCAGGATGCTTCAATATTAGTGTGTTGTGGGAGCCTGCTGGCAGCAAGTTTGGCTGATTGATTGGTTTTGGGAGGGGAGAGGCCACGGGCCATGCAAAGCTTTGGGTGAGACCTATCGAAAATCACTATCCCTCCTTCCCTCTCTTCATCTCTTCTCTCTTTCCCCCCGTCTCCTCTCAGCCCTCACTCCTCTCAGCATCACACACGTGGCCGGATAGTCGCCATGGGAGCAGTCTGTCAATCTTCTGATGCTCAACTACTCTGAGGCTTTCAGAGTCTAAACAGAGGTACAGCGCGCACAACCCCGACACTCCTCACACGGGCTGCAGTTTTGGCAACAACAACAAAGGCTTCTAAACGGGGCGCAGGTTTTTACCTCCACAGACCTGTATGTTATGCTTCTGTAAAGAACCATCTATTAGAAGGAGTGGTCCTTCTCTGGCACTGTTCCAAGGATCCTTTTGCTGGATCACCATCAAAATATTTTTTTTGACCTGTTCAACCTGTTTGCATTTGACGTCTGACCATTAGTGTAAAATAACCATTCTTCAAAAAAAAAAAAAAAAAAAAAAAAAAAAAAAAAAATATATATATATATATATATATAATTGATATACATATAAATATATATAGTTCCATTCATTCATAGTTGAGAGATACATGCTGGGTGATATATAATTATTTTTTTTCAAATTCAGGGCCACTTTACCATTATCAACATTACATAAATTCTATAGATTCACATTAAATATGCAGAGTTTTAATTTTACATGTATAATTAAATTAAATGATGACTATTTGTATTATGGACATATCGTCCTATCACCACCACCACTGTTAAGAAATCTGTGTCAGTAAATTTCTCTACAGTTAACCATTTAAAAAAAAACTGCGCTGAATGACTCAATTATTAATAATAAATACAGACATCTTAATAAAAAGAAGCTGCAATTGGGTGGAACTGACACCTTTTGGCCATGAGTCCCTGGCCAACATGTGCCCTGCCTCTTCAGCAGTTATTGGGGGCACTTCATCAGTGTTATTTCAGCAATCACCAAAAGAAAAGAACAACACCTGTACTGCGTGTTAAACAGTGCCATACAGTCACATAACTCACAGCTCATGGCAAGAGAAAGAATGCAACGCTGGAGTAATACAAGCCACAAAAAGCTTGTGGCACCGGCAGTGCCTCAGTGTGTCACCAGCAAGGGAATCAATTCCGCCAGACTCCTTTAAATGAGGTAAGGAGAAGCAGGTGACAAAGCAAATCTTTTGATTGGGCTTTCTCTTGCTATATTATGTAAAACGTATGCTAATAGTGACAGAACACACATGATTAATTCATAGCATCCTTGACTGTTCATCGGGCCTGTGTTTCTTCATGGCAAATTAGTTGCACTGCCTCTCTCAGCCGCTGGATGGCAGTGTGGTGTCAGTAACGCCTGCTAGGAGGAACGGAGGAGGATCACAAGTAACAGAGCGAGAACTGCGTTGCTTTCCCTCTCTCTCTCTCTCTCTCACACACACACACACACACACACACACACACTACCTCTGGCCACCTTCCCGTCAGCTCAGGATATCTATATCCTTCCTCCAGATGCAGGTTATTATTATTATTATTTTTATTTTTTTCTCTTCTGAAGTGGTTTCGCCATTTCCCCCTCAGAGAGCGTTAGCGTGCGGCTGGTAGCTGGATGAGCTGAGCCGAGCTGAGCTGAGCCGAGCCGGGAGGAGGGCGCGCTGTGGTGACGCTGTGTGTTTCCAGTCTCCCTAATTAAAACTCCTGAAGCACAGGAGTGTTCAGGAGTGTGTGTGTGTGTGTGTGTGTGAGTGTGTGTGTACGCGCGCGTGCGCAAGTCTTAAGTCGAAGGTGTGTGAAAGTGAATGTGTGGTTATGCAGCCAGCAGTTTGGTTGACGTGTCGTGTATTCATATCTTTGTGGGGACTTGGTGACATGAAATAAACACGCGGCGTTAAAGTTGTAGGACCCCACAAAGATAGGAATACAACCTTGAAAAAACGTGTTGTGTGTGTGTGTGTGTGATGTCTCCCAGGGCTGTGTAACTGAGGCTGATGTAGGAACAGAGCTGAGATCACTGCAGGCTTCTGCCCCCAGGAACCAGCACCATCCCAACACAGCTGCCACTGAGAAGTGCCAGGAAATAGCACCCTGTGTAACATACACACACACACACACACACACACACACACACACACACACGCAGGATGTATGTCTTTGAATGGTTAGGCGTTTGGGATAGTGTTACTTGAGAAACGGGAGATGAACTTGGCATTTGTGAAGCTGCAGCAAGTTATCTCATTACACCCTCAATTGAATGGCCCTGAAAAGCTGTGCTTTATCTATTCCAGTCTAAAACTGAACACTAAAGCAAACTCTCCGAGTACTGTCATGTCCTTATGATAAACGATCAGTTCAGAAGACAACAGTGAAGCCAAGACAAAAGTTTACCCTAGATGATGTGAAATCTGGCAACATTGGCATTGTTTCTCACGCACTGTAATTTGTTCTCCTATTAGATATGATCTGAAAGCACACACTACGCTAACTAAGCCACTGTACTGCTCCTGTGACAATGCTGTCCTGTTCCTCTTTATGTCTCCACTTTTCTTGTGTCTTTGGTCTTTCAGAAACATACATATTCATACATATTTGAATGTAAATGCACAAATGCATTGGGGAATTCATTAATGAAATCTGTTGACAATTTCTCAGATCCTTTCAATGGATGGCTCTGGATTTTTTTTCCTTTTTCTTTCTTCACTGTAAAACGTTTCCAACTGACTGACCTAGTCTTAGAGAGATGCTTCACTTCTGAAACGGGCAGATATACTACAGCAGACACTTTGATGAAGGATCCACTGAAATCGGACAGTGGATCTTACTTAGGGATACATTTTTAGCAGAAAAAAGGGTAAAATGCACAGATTCTCTTACAGTTGAGAGTGGCCCAAATCTTTAAATTCACTTTGTAAGCATGCCAACATTGCAAGGTGTTTCTTTCTTCCTCTGTCTGGTCCTTTCACAGTTCCTTATCCTTGTGATGAAGTGCTTGCAATTTTGCTAGTTTCTGTCAAGGAAAGTTTGAGCGTTTAGCGCTAAACTTTCGTTTAATTATATGGATGCCACAACTTACGTGCCTTCGGCTAGTGTGCTTGACTCGCTTAGTCATCTGTCTCAGTCATGTGACAAGTTTTGTCACCGTCTTTTGCTGCATCTCAACAGGAGGCTGGCTGGGGATAATTCAAATACAGTGCTGTGAGAAGTGTCATCTATTTTTGTCACATTTAAATGCTTCAGATCACCCAACTCATTTTGATATATAGACAGCGTGAATAAACACACTGCAGCTTTTGTGTGAACATTTCATTTACTGAATATGTATTCAAAACCTTGATCACCCACCTGAAATAGGAGTTTTCCAATTACTTACTAAATCAACCAGTTCAAATTCAGTTGATAATAGGGTTCAGTTTCACTAGCCACATCCAGGTGTGATTACAGCCAGACCTGTAGAATCTAAACATCAGTAAAACAGAACATGTTGAAGCCGGCTAGAAGGTCTTAAGAAGCAGCACGTGATGCAACGTTCTTAAAAGATTCATATAAAGACGTGAAACAAAGTCATTGACTAGACTGCCAACATTTACAAAGCCATCACTAAGCCCCTGGGACTTAATCTGTAGACAATCACCTAAAGGAAAATACTGGGTTAAAAAGGGCATCCATGGGAGAGTTGCAAAGTGCAAACCACTGCCAACCAAAAGTAACACCAAGGATACAAGTAACACCAAGGAAGTAACACTGGATTTCACGATAAGAGCATCATATCAGCTGTCAAACATGGTGGTGGTGGTGTGATGGTCCTGGCTGCTTTGCTTCTGAAGGACCTGGAGTTCATGCTTAAAAACCCAGAATCCAATGTAGCCAAAAGAAAAGTGGGCCAGAATGTCTCCACAGCGTTATCGCCAACGTTTGATTGCAGTTGTTACTACCAAGGGTGGCACAACCAGTTATAATGTCATAATGAAATAAAAAAATGGACAAATGAAAAATGAAAAAACAAAAATCTTTATATTAAGTAAATTAAATTAAATCATTTAAAAGCTGCATTTTGTATTTACTCATGTTGTATTTATCCTATATCAAAATTGTTTGGATGACCTAAAACACACAAAAGTGGCCAATATGTAAACAATAAAATTTGGGAAAGGGGACAAATACTGTGTCACAGCACTGTATATACCAGTAAAACACTTTTTTTTTGCTCCATACACATTGCACCATTACAGATTAGATTTGTAGATTAGTGGCGAACGGTCATTTGACTCTATTTGGCACTTTTAGAAGTACTGAGGTGATGACCAAGTAGTTTTAATTTAGTCACAGCTGTTTACTTAAACAAACTCTCACCGCCAAACTCGGCAGCAGAACCAGTCAAAATCTTCATTTTGGCTTGTGGGGTGGGAAATCTCTCAGTCAACCTGTGGGATTTTATGTGAGAGACTCACTCAACTCATTAATCCAGTAAATGCTTTTACTGCTGTGCTTGGTCAGATATTTTGGCTCTCAGATTAAATTTATGAAATGTCATTTTCAGTACTGCTTCAGAGATTTTGGCTAGTACAGCACATTGACCATGTTTAGAAAAATATTGTTTTTTTTTTTAAATAGTGTATAGCCACACCTGCCTGTGTATCTAGTACACAGTCCATTCCTGGGCTCTGATGATAGCTTAAATATAGATTAATATGAACATATAAAACATATTCAATATTAAAACTTAATACATCATTAATAACATAATTATACTGATGGCTGTTGTTGCATTAAACTTTCCAGTACATAGACTATGTTTGGATACTGTGAGACAGATGAATAACCCACTGATTAGGAAATAATATTTGTTTAAGCATCAGGAAATGATTGATTAGGGAATCTAGACGTTACTAATAGGGAGGTGAAGTTTTGCAGAAGTGCATGTTTATGGCTATTTTTAAAATGCCTGATGGATCCATGCTGCATTGACATTCATATTGCAGGGAGCAAGGGCAAAATCTGCCCAGAATGTAAACAGCGGAGAGCTTCCATAGAGAAAGATTTGACATACACACTGTGTGCACACAAATTTGTGCGCCTGCATGTGTGTATGCCACAAACCCTGCTTGTCCATCACGTCCACCTGCCGCGTTTGAGATGGGTCCTCATGTCTGATTACCATCTCGTGTCCAGACTTAGCTCCAGGGAAGGCGGGAGCCCACCGTTGCAGATCCCCAACCCAGGCCAGGGGAGCCGGGGCAGGAGAGGGCTGGAGCAGGCCAGGCCGCCCCATCACCGGTCCCCCCACAGGATACAGGACCAGGGGCTGCAATTAGGAGGCCAGGGAGCCACAGTGCAGCTCACCTGTCAGCCGGCGTCCCAACGAGGCCGCCGCAGGGCCGGCTGACATGGGCAGCACCGCTCTGGCCCTGACAGGGCGTCCCCACGCCGAGAAATCTCACTAACAACCCCTCCACGCTGCCTGTCAGTCAAAGCCATCGCCGCGCCACTGCTGACCCCCTGGACGAGGGGCTGCGCTCGGACCAAGGCGGGTTATCCTGACAGAGAATGGCATTAACGACGGCACTGGCGTGAGAGTGGTGTGGAGGGGGGGGCAAGGGAAAAAGGGCCTTTCAATCAGGCGGAGTCAGTGATGAAACCTCAGAACAGCAGAGAGGCGAAGAGGAGGTGGCAGAGGAACGCAGAAGACTGGCATGAACGACGGCCCGAAAAACGCTGAAATGTTTCCATCTCGGAGAGGCACTTTTTATTTCGGTGACAGCGTGTCAAGGCATGCAGGAGATGAGGTGGCATTTGAGAAATGAGGCCTGCTGTGCCACCTGGGCACCGAAGACAAAGCGGCGGGTAAAAGTATGGGCGAGAGAGTGTGGGAGTCGGGGACAGCTTGTAAAATTAGCATGATTGCATAGCGGGTGACAGTGGTGTTACGATGGTGAAACCCATAAGCAAACATGTCACATCGAAAAGGTTTTAGTTGGTGCCATCAGGGATGGAATGGGGGGGGGGGGGGGAGAAAAACCTACAGCGAAGAGCAAACAGCAAACTTACAGAAAGCATAACAAAAAGTGTGTGTCAGGGCCCGAAACTCGGCTAATCAGATTGCTCTGACGTGCTAGCGCTGGCCGTTTCAAATGTAGCGAGCGTAATGTGTCGCCCGATTTACTGACGTTTGCGCTAATCCATTTAATTTTCTTTTAAGGGGGAAAACGTCCACATGAGCAGACCGGGACGGTTTAATGTTGATTAGCTAAAGACGGGCAGAGATGCGCAGACGGACAGAGCGAGGCCCCGTCCACTCTGCTGGAGCTCCTTAAGGGCTGTATCTTCAGGTTACGGGCCGGAGGGATGCTCTGCACGCTCCACATGACTCCGTTCCTCGGCAAGCCTCGCTGCCTCCCACCAAGGCTGCTCCTCTAAATGTGCATTTGGCAGCATCAAATCAGGCATTACTAAAATTTTTACTGAAGTAGCGTTTCAGCTGGTTAAATGGCCAGGCCAGTCCCTACGCGCTTGTCATTGTGGAGCAACCGTCAAGAGAAAACGAGAGGCTCTCGCGCGACACTGTGAGCCTTCGTTATCTGTTTTTTTTTTTTTTTATGTTGTTGTTTGTGCTCCGCTGCTTATTTAGCGGATGCGATGTGCAGAGATTGATACGTTAAAAAAGCCTAAAAATGACTACAAAAGTTCTGCCTTTACAGATTTTTTTTTCTTCATAAACGTATCTGTTACCATATCAGTCTGATGCATTTGACTGTATTTTACATATTCAGATTTGGTTTAAACGTATAGAGTCATGCAGCCGGTCCCCCCTGGCGAGGAGGGCTCATCTCGGCCCATTGTTCTCTATCAGTGGACGAGGCAGATTCCTGTAATTAGCTGTCAGCGCAGAGCCCCTCAGCAGCTTAGTGCTGTCCGCTCAAATCAAACTAATGAAACGCAATCTCCTCAAATGTCCTGGATACAGATCTGTGGCAACACTGCACGAAGAGGCAAGGGAGGGGTGTATATGTGTGTGGTTGTGTATGTGTGTGAGAGTATATATATATATATATATATGTGTGTGTGTGTGTGTGTGTAAGTAAGACAGAGAGAGAAAAGGGGGGCGGGAGGTGGTGCAGAAGGAAAAACCTCCATCCAAACTTCAGTATTCGAAATCCGAGGGTTTTTAATCCGTTAATTCGGCACATTTTGACAGCCAATTAATAGGGATGGAGAGCGGGTGATCCGTGAGGTGGGTGAGGAGGGGGAGGGGGCTGGGGAGTGTGTTGGGTGAGAGGAGAGGGCATCCTGGTGTCTGGCTTTTTATACGCACACTCGGCTTCTTCTCAAACCCCAAACACTCCAGTCGCAGCGGTGGAGGTTTACACACCCACCACATGGCCAGACTGACAAGGTGAATAAAGATGTGTTTAATTGGAAAGCCAGAATATTAGGGATGATTTACAGACGGCTGTAGATGTACTCTACCCGTCAGAAGTTCAAAACAATCCAGTAAATTTAGTTATTTAGTTCAACAGCAGCCCTATAACGTCAAAGATACGTGTTCTATAGCCGTATTCTGCAGATGCAAAGCACAAACAGTGACCCTTTTTTATTTTCTTAAAAGGATCTCTTACAAGGTCAGTCTGATATACATATTAAGATTTGAGTTAAATGTTAAATAATTAATTTAATTTAGAGATTCCAATTAATTATTAAATAATTTTATAAACAAAAAAATGTAAATGACTTTTTAGTAGTTTTTATAAATAAATTTTCCTTATTCATAACTTCTTCAGACTTTTAAATATAAAGCAGACTCATTATTCTTTTTTTCTGTTTTAATTGTTATTAAAATAGCCATAGCTGTAATTCATTGGTGATGTTACGTGGCATTCTCTTGTCCGTGCTCTTCCATCTTTTCCAGAGAAAGAAGCACAGCAGAAACTTCAAACATAGAGTATAATCAGACCAATTCAAGATTCAAAAACAGAGCCATAATCCTAATGCTAATTTTAAAGGGAGATGCTCATTTGTGGATTACGTTTTGCATCATTAACTCCCGAACATGCAATTCACTTCACCTAGTACTGCTACATCTTTTTCTGCTTGTTTTAGGACATTGTGAGTTTCTCCAGGACAAAAATAATCTTAACCATGTCCAGAAATGTCTTTATTTTTTGGTGGTTAAAGTTTTTTATTATTATTATTTTTTAACAGGACCAGGGGCTGCAATTAGAAGGCCGCTTTTTAACTGTACCTGCAATATGGATACTACACAACTTTCCCAGTCTGCTACTGGTCTGTTTAACATTCTGGACACGTCTAAAAACCCTTTGTCTCTACAGCTGTGTACTAATATATTAAACCTGTGAATAGAATATATGAAAGAAACTTTTGAACCTTGTCGTTTCGAGGGATCATCTACGCTGGGCTACTACTTGTATTTTACGTACAGCACATTACCTCTGAGGAATTGTAGATTTTGTGCCATTCGTCTCTCCTCTTGCCTCTTGCGGCGCCTCTGATGAGGCATTTGCCCCAGCGCCATAGCACCCCCTGAGGGCATCAAAAACAACCGGCAGCAAGAGGGCCGAGCCGTTCTAGGCTAGGGCAGAGCGGGGCACTCAGGCGTGATCAGATGGGCCGGTCAGCTGCAGGACAGAGCCTGAGGGCACAGAATGCACACTTGCGCGCACTCACACACACACACACACATTTATATCCGGACACACACTCGAACATGCAACAAAAAAGCAAGTTTATAAGGATCTTAATATAAACGCTCATACTGTAAACAGACGCTCTGTGATCCAACAGCTAGACAAGTCCCACCCATTGGCTGAACAGAGGTTTTCCTTCAATAACCACATTTATCTGAATATTCAAATCAGATCAAATAATGAATGACACAGCCATCTATGCCACGGATCCATGAAATTTAAATGAGGATCTCTTTGGCTCTCTTATTATTCGTTGGTATCACAGTAGGTATAGAAACATACAGTAAAAAAAAATGGGAATGACAGCAAGGACACATTAATTTGACATAATCTGAATATTCATGTCACATCTGTTATGGTAATGGATGATATGTCTCACACACCAGAATTTCCATTACTACTGCGATCTCTTTACACACACTCCCAGATAATATGTGTATATGTTTCGATAATGTGTCACTTCATGTTCTCTCTCTGGAAAAGAAAAAGGAAAAAAAAAAAAGTATACTGAACTGAACGGATTCAAACTAAGATTTAGCAAGTTCTGAAACTGCTGAAGGAAATGAAAGGAAATCTGGAAAAACAGCACTAATATTTCAGCCGGAAACACAGAGCTGCAAACACGAGGTGACACCCTCCCACCAAACCGAATTCAGGACTCGACTGGGTCAAGCCACAGACAACTGCTCTCTCTGCGTTCCATCCCGAGCTAAAATCTCATGTGAAACGCTGAGGCGTTTGATACTGATGTGGGAGCGTGCTTTAGACGGCCAGTGCGGACAGAGAGCATGATGGGACATGGCAACACATCATTTCTTCATTACGCTCTCTCAAGACTCACTGTCAAAGAGCATCGCCAGGCCTCTTCCAAAGCAGCCTCCGCGTGCGCACGCATTAACATACGACGGAAGATGAACAGGATTTGCTTGCAGGCCGAAAGTTTGGAAGCCACACTCACTTGTTAACATAAAATTAACATTTAAAAAACATGATTTGGACAGAGATATGTTTATTACCAATACATAAGGGTTTGACTGAATGCCTACAGTTAGAGTCCAGAATAGCTTTTTAACCTGCAGTTTTATTGCAGCCCTAATTATATCCACCTGATCTTTACATTCAGATGATATCGAAGAATTCATTATATGCATCACACACGGATGGCACTAGGTTTACATGGGCAATGACAGTGACAAATGAAAGGAAAAAAAAGGTTGATCTTGTGCCCTGATGTTGACTGGTGGCTATAAAAGTAGGCAGGTAGGGTAAGCAATATTACAATTAAAGACAGGCCCACAAGTGGCTGCCATTTCTGCAATGTAACCTCTCATGCTCCTCTTATGCTTTATTACACCCTAAGAATTCCTAATCAGTAACTGGCAAACCAGGGGGAAAAAAGCCAGGAACCACTGGTGGTTCAGAGGTGTTTAAGAGGTTAATCTACTTTACGCTTTTAATAATTTGATGCCCCACTGACGTTGTTGCATTTCCTTGACATACAAAGAATGTGATCTATTGAAGCCGCATATTCGTCACAGACTCGTCACAAATAACACATAGTAAGCGTCTTTTCATTATCCATACAAAGTGTGTGAAAGTTACTGAATTTCCTTGATTTAGAACATTTAGAAACTTTTCCTGGGATGCACCACAACTTCCGGTCCATGGCTTCAGCTGGAGCAGGTGTAGCCATGGTAGCCGTGGTAGGGAGTTCAGAATCAGACTTCATAAGGTATCTGAAAACACACTCGGATAGGTGTCAGTTTAGCCGCTAGCCACTTCAACGTCACTCCAGTGCTATATAATACAATACTTTTCCTTCTCCTTACCCTGAGCTTACCCTGGCTTGAAATGCACTATATCTTCAAATGTTTGTGGACACATGTCCTGACGAATGCATTCAGTTGCACCCATTACTGACATGGATGGATCGCACAGTTTGTCTAGTCCCAGTAGAGAAGTATTGCCAATAGAATAGGTCTCTCTGGAGCAGATAAACATAAACCTATTGGCATCTATTGCACTAGTGTTACTCCATCAAAAGACAGTGTGTGTATATAAATATATAATATTAGTATATTAGTTGTTTATTTTTCACGCTATACTTACCATTTATGCTTTGTGTTTGTTATATTGACTTGAGACTTGACTTGAACTCTAGTCTAAAGACTAGTGACTTGACTTGGACTCGTATTTTGTGATTTGTGAAAAAACAACCAGCGATGCGTACTACATATCTAACTTGTGCTTGCAAAAAAAAAAAAAAAAAACAGCGCATCCAACTAGAATGGCAGCACAGGGAAAGTGCTAATTCTGTGGAAAGTCTACTGTAAAATTTCCATTTTGCCAGTAAAATGGCCACTAGAGATTCCATGCAGATATAATAAAATATGCAGAATAATATTTAAAATAATGTATTTAAATGAAAAAAATCACAGCGCCCACAGTCCATAATTCAGTTTTACTTTTAACTGAAACACATATGTGCATGTATCTTTCTAAAATAAGTGTGATCTATTATTTCATCCTCAACATGCCTAAAAACAGCAACAATGATGAACAGCATGTGGAAAAAATACATAATCAGATCAAACAACTTCTGCTTGTTTTACACGCATACACACACACACCCTGCCACCAGTGCCATGCGGGGGTACCTGTTTTCAAAGCTGCCTCATTACTGCTGTGTCGTAGCTGCTTAATTGAGGACACGGTCTGCCTGTCCACCTGGCCACATATGAAACTGCCTTATCCCGCTGCTCCCTAATGGCTGCAGATTAGAGCATTACCAGTGCAGCAGTCAGACGCCAGGCTCTTGGCCCGGGACTCAACCTCATTACCTGGACTGGGAGTAAGCCAAGAGCCCTTAAATGCTCCGAAGTGCCGCGCTCCAGCTGTAATACTAGCCCAGTTATTACACATTTACTGGAGTGTTGTTACACTGTAATAGGCCTATGAAAAAAGTAATCCTGCCATGCTAGCTTTAAGTGACTAGCGTGGGTATCTTTGGAATGTGAGGTGCATATTAGTGTTATTTATAAAGCAGACATAAATATCCTATCGCATAGAAGTTGCCCATGTTTTGAAGCTATACAGCCACAAAAAAAAAAACGCAGTTTGACCTGACGTCCGTGAAAAATCCGATGGGCAAAATAGTTGCATCGTTCTTTGTTGACCAAGGTTGGTTTCTCTTGGGGATATTTTGATGGGATTTAAAAGCAGTCATGCTTGTGCATGCATATGCGTGTGTGTGTGTCTGTGTGTGTGTCCTTCCTTTCCCTGTTTGTGTCGCTGTGCCCTGATCATCCCTGTATAGCACTGGATGGAAGCATGCCTATCTCCCCGTCTCCTGAAATTCCTTCTGGGTCAAAACTAATTGGTGCAGCAGCAGGAGAGGCTGGGGTCAGATAATGACCACGAGCGCTCTGGGCACTCACGCGTGAACAGGCCAACACCACCGACCCACTCCACTGCTCCGTCACATGGACCGGAGAGAGAGAGAAAGCGAAAGAGAGAGAGAGAGAGAGAGAGAGAGAGAGAGAGAGACCAGAGTGAAAGCAAAGAGAACAAGAAAAGATGAAAAAAGAAAAAAAGAAAATAAACAGACGACATATGCAGACGAAAAAGGGCAGAAGCAGGAAGAATGCAAAAGACGGACAGACTTTTCTTTTCCAAAGCATGACTGGAGCCGACCTAACAAAGCTTATGTGGCTTATGAGTCTTGATCTGAAACCTGGCCCAGGTTGGATGGGTGACAGCAGTGACAGATTGACCATTGTTATCAAAAATATTGCCCATTGTGCCCCTCGCAAAGCCCCCAAAGAGTATATGTCTTACCGAGCCTTCCCCTGTGGGTTAGGGCTCTGAGCTTAAGGGGCCCTCCGTTGACCCCCTAGCAGCCCGTTCTACCGGCCTTTCCAAAAATATGTAAATCTGAGGGAAGGGGGCTGTGTTTCAGATAGCATATGGATGAATATCTGAATAACAAATAATGCCACCGTTTGATTTAGAATGCGGCGAAAGAATGAAGTTGTTTTAGAAGGAACTGAAAGATTATCATAATTTTTCTTCAGGGCGTGTTGTAGAGAGACGTGACAACGGCTTCTTCTTTTTTTTTTGAGCATCTGTCACATTACCCTTTTGCACTGCAGAACACACCCCCCTCCACCACCACCCAATCATTTTCTAAGCAGGGAGCGAGCTTCTTTTGTTATTGATATCTGCCATTTCTGTAAGCTAGTATTTTGATGATCATAGCACAACTTAAACCAAGTGCAGTGAGCAAAGTAAGGAAAGCACATAGCAGCGATTATGGCTAAAGCATTCCCCATGATTGGCTGACCACCATAGTCTCATGAGTGTAAAATCAGGTTAGGTAGGTTTTGCATTGTTTTTTCACTTTGTCATCTTGCCCATCAGACTGGAATTGATACTACAGTACAGTCTGTAAATAATTAGATGTTGTCCTTTCAGTGTTTTTTATTACATTTTTTTTGGTAACAGTAAAAGTTACCCAGACTGTACTCTCAGAAGTCCTACACTGCTGATCAGCATTCAGCAAAAGCCTTCTTCCTCTGTTGCATGCATAATAAAGCAGAGGCTGAGAGTAGAAGAAGCCCATGTGCAGGCAGGCTGGCTGGGTCAGAGATGTTCGAAGCTTAGCTACGCGGCTCCTCCACAGGGGGCCTCAGAGTGGAGAGAGGCCTGTAAAGAAAAGAAAAGCAGGCCTGTACAGCAGGAAAAGAGGAGGGAGGGAAGGAATCCGGAGGGACAAAAGTTTGTGAGGACAGACCTTCAGCGGCAACTTTGCACCGGTGGACACTGGAGGTGTCAACATCGCAGCGCAAGATGTGCCTTCTTTATTCATCCCATATGTGGATAGTGCAGTCAGACGTACTATTGGGTGACCGGAATGCAATGGGGTAGCTGGTAGCCCTTTTGAATGAACTTTGTCTCGTATTTTTATTAAAATGATTGAGATGTGATCTGCAATACTTATGGCGATCTGGAGGGTTGCTAGCTTTCAGGAAACTTACTTGCTACTCTAGTACCCATTTATGGCACTTGCCTGTGTCTTTTCTTTAAGGAAATGTTCCGTTCCTCATATTTCCTGCCTTTTATTAAATAATAATTTTGTTTTACATTAATTTGAATTCTGCATTAATTGTAGTCATAGGCAGATCGTAGACATCAGCACTGTTATTGCCATTATTGGCCTTGATGCCAGAAGGTAAAAGCCATAGGCATTGCTAGGTAACCATCGCCATAGGCACTGACATAAGTGCTGATGTCAGCTCCGGTATAATCCTCAGTTGCACCTTTCGCACCAGGAAACTCGAGGTATAGGCATTTACGCCAGCCTTAGAGCCAGCAGGCAGCCATAGGCGCAGGCTTAGGCGTTCACATTGGCATGCAGCAACGCTAGTGCTGCCTTTGGCCAGTGCCAATATTTATGACAATAACTATGCTTTGCCTATTGCTACCTGCAATTAGAATTTCACCATATCCTTTTCGCCAGCATATCACCGTCTATGAATGCCAGTCTTATAGCCATGGAGCTAACTGCCTGATCTGTACCTGTGTACCTAACGGCCTCAGAAAATATGCAGACAGAGCTGATTAACTGATGGATCCACACAACTACCAGATCAGGCAAACTTCAGTAGTCAGACCTAAATACTGGTTTACTGAGCTTCACAATAAAACTATATTTCTATAATGATGTGATGTGCTCTTCTGTGTCTGTATCTCTTCAGTGCTCTGAACATCTGTATCTGTATGTTCGGATCTGTATATTGAACTGGCCTCAAACATTTGTAGTATTTATGACTCCAGCAGAGAGTCCCACTGCCCTGTGCACAGTGCGTGGTCTGTATGGGCTTGGTGAAGTGGCAGTTCTGCTGAAACGTAAACCAGATTTGAGTCAGTGAGTATCTAAAATAAAGTGTATTTTTATGATTTTTGGTGTATTATTATAATAATAATACAGGAACAAACCACTTAGTCTGCTTGCACATGAACACATGGCTAGTGGGCTAGTGTGGAAAGGAAAAAGCAGTGTGAGTTGTCCTGCATTCGTGAGCTACGCTGAGAGTAGATTGCAGATAATCAGACACACATAAACTGTCATGCCCTGTTTCAAGGTGTTGGGTAAAGGCTTTCAGTGTAATAGCACAGAATAATACACTCACATACACAAGCGCACACACACACATACACGCACACACACAAAAATGAGCTCACTTGAAAAATCCCAGGCATAAACCATATCTGACAGAGTCTGACCCTGGTCCACTTCAAATAATCAACTCAAATGTGTTTTCTTTCAGACAAGATTAGGATCCTTTTTCTGCTGTCCTTGGGTGGTAAGGGGGCCTTTTATGACTGCGTACGCTGGAGGGTATTGCGGTGGAAAGTCAAAAGATATTATACACATACTCCGCTAACTTCAAACAGTTCGTTTCTCTTGCACTTACTCAAGTACAACATGAATGAACGAACGAATGAATGAAAAGCACAATGCATTGTATTTGGGCAAAAACAAACTCAAAAGAAGACGTTCTTCAACAACAACAACAAAAAAAAAGACCCACTGTCCATTTCAATTTAGAGAATGGTTTATACACCAGCTCGGCAGCATATAGCGTCTGATTGATCAAAGGGCAAGGCAGGCTAGACTGGCTGCCCAACATTTAGCACCCTCTCTGGTGCTTTGATCTGATAATTAAGAGGCTACCTCTGAGGCGAAAGGCAAAAATACGCACCTAAACCTGAAGGTCCTTCTGCAGCCGGCGTACAGGTCTTTCAGGAGGCTACGGGGTACAATGCCTTTGTGGGACACCCACCCACACACACACACACACACACACATGTTGAGTACACAAGCCCAGGCAAAGGGGAGAGCCACACAGTGAGTCTAAATAAGGCATGTATCTCGAACAAATTGTGTCTGAAGATGAAAGTCCTAATGGAATCTTAAAAGAGGGCTGATGGGGGGTGTTGACCGTGTGAAAGTGGTCATGGGAAAATAAGCAGGGCTATTAGAGGCAGAGGTGGCCTTGGGATGGACAAACAAAATGGTGGGGGGGAAATTGGGAAGTGCTGAGGTCCATTTTGTGTTGAATGCCATGGGCTGAGAGAGGCACCAGTGTCCTTTTTGGAGTGGCCCTGTGCTTGTGTGTTTGTTGTGGCTGGTGCGAGTTCGGGGCCTCAAGCACTGATCTGGGAGTTGTGGTCTAAAAGACAGTAATCAGGGGATTAAGAAATGGTGTTTTCTTAGTGTCTGGCTTTGCGTTGCTATATTTGCAGTTTCGAGATGAACCTCGGAGGTCCAGTAGGATTACTTTTGTGCTGCTCTTCTGTTCAAGTATTAATAGCATTATTCAGCTGCACATTAAATTACACACTACGCAATGGATAATATTTACATCGTGTTTACATTCAACAAAGTTACAGGTGGGTAGGTTTGGGCGGTATCTGTTTTTTTTCATACAGTCATGTTGTCTCAGAATATTGTCTTGATATATATGGCATTACAGTGGGTGGGGAGTAGCGTACGTTGTGCTTATGCGTTTACATGCACAAACTAGACAAGCTCAATTTTAAAACAACCATTCAGTAAATGACAAATGCAAATGTTAAACTGCTGTGAATCAGGAGAGGGAAGCTGGTTAGCAGGATAACAGTCTGCTTACCACAGAACAAAATCAAGTCCGGCATGTCTAAAAGCCCACGTTTAGACTAGAATGACTTACTCTGTAAACTAGCCTGTGCTTAGCTACCTCGGCTACAGATCCACAGAGTATCAGACAGCTCAGTGCAGCAACTATTGACTAACTGCTGAGCTACTGACACCAGTGTCCGAGAGAGCAAAGTCGAGCGACCGGTGTTGGGAGTAACAGAAAGGCAAATTGGGACCAGATCTGCCATGTTTGGACTCACCAGCTATCAAATCACACAAATTTAGAGGATAATGCTGCATATCTGAGAGCACAAAGTCGAGTGAATAGTCTCAGGAATGGTCTCACAGTACTAAAAACAAATAACAAGCAAACCCACAATGAGGGAAGACCACCTCTCCTCAAATCAAAAGCAGGGGATGCTCATAAGCATATACTAGCTTGGGGCTAATATATTAGCTCGTGGCTAGTTCATTAACTATACAATACTGTACTTTTATAATGTAGGCACTTTCTTACATCTTTGCTGTATTAAGATCCCACTGTATTACTGAAATGTGTAAGTCGTTACACCATGCTTTTATTATCACCGGTGACACATATGACTTCCAATGGTTAATTATTAGGTCTGTGTTTGTGTGCACTAGTAAATCATATGTGTTCATATATGTGCGAGAGAGAGTGAGGTTTAGTGCGTCACACCGAGCGAGAAAGGAAGAGAGAGATGAAGAGCGAGATGGTGTCTCAGCGGAGCTCTTAGATTGATGACTAGGCAGTGAGAGGCAGAGGACGGCTGGCCTTTGACCCTGTGAATCTCCTCCCTCAGGGCTTGATTGAACTCTAGGTCCCTCAATACCTGAACTCAGCAGAACTCAACTTTCTGTCTGACCCCAAACCTTTACTACAGGTGAATGTGTGCTGTCAGCATATCTTAGTGGAACTCTTCGTATGGAAATTCATAAAGACATATCGTGACAGAGGACAGCTTCGAGCTGGAACAGAATAGCCGCAATAGAAAAAACTCAAGTGGACGGATATATTTTATTAGAGATGCTACAGTACAGGCTACTCTTTTACAGCTGGGAATTCGCCATCTCCGCATGGTGTAGGTCAGTGTTCACTAACGTTTATGCCATTTGGATGTTTCTCTTATTCTGAGGAAAAAATGTAACGCTAATCACGCTAAAGAAGCAGGATTTTGCCTTTTGTTTTGTTTACAATAATAATTAGCTGTGGATCAAGCTCTAGTTTGCGATGTGGTGCTGTGATATATTAAGTAACATTAATATGAATGACTTTTTTATTAGAAATGAAAACCGTACTTATATACCATATAATATAAACAGTACTTCATTGATGCCAGTCTGTAATGCAACATTCTTTTCAAGACCCATGAGTTTTAAATTGATACGCAGTACAATACACTAAATTTCACATCAATCCTTTTATACTCTTAATAATTTTAACTCTTTGACACAAGCTGCAGAATTTGCTTGCACCATATTTTTGTGGTATGAATGAAAATGTATCCGTCCTTTACATTTTGACCACATTTTGCCATTTCCTGACATTGAAACAACTGGCAGAAGTGTTGATTGAAGCCTGTACATACATTCTGTATATCAAATATCCATTTAATTCCTTGTGTAACTTACTATACCGTTAGAAATAGAAGCATATTAATATATCATAATATTATGATAGTAAAGCTTTTACATTTACATACATTATTTAGAGTGCCGTCTAATGTAATACTGTTCTAGAAGTAGGCAGCATTACCCACTACACTGTACCAACCGCGAAGCAAAACATAAGCAATAACTCTCAACATCTAGCATGGTGCCAAAGCTGACACCACTTGCGATACACTAACATATTCTATAAATCATTACTAGAAAAGGACTGATCACAGGATAGAGAAAACCAACAGATCTAGAAGATCGAGGGGGGCACTACTCCACCAGGGACCTCCAGCTGAGCTTTTCTCCTAGCATGGAGAGAGGCCTCAGTAGGGGGTTAGAATAATGCCTGAGTCAGCTCTCTGGAGCCTCCGGGGTGGGTGTACAGGTTTACGAGCACAACGCATGGCCTGGCCGCTGAGGCTACCGCCGAGCCCCTAGAGATCAATGAAGCAAGGTGCTTCTGATTATGGTCTTTACTGGAGACCATTACTCCTGCTGTGGACAGGGAGAAGGATATAGGCTAAACACGATCTGTCCCAACGCCTTTGAAGTGGGCCTTTAAGACAAGGATGGAAGGATGAGGCAGGGGTAGTGATAAACGAGGTGATGAGAGGCAGAAGAGGCCAAGAGAGGGAAGAAGAGCGTCAGCAACAGCTACTGGACTTCCGGGCAGGAGAAGGCGCTCATAAATCACCTAGCAGGGACCACTGACCTCCTAGATGTGGGAGAGGTGCGAAAGACACACTCATCTTCTCGTTCACTTGCCTGCGATGGATCTACGAACATGGTTACTCACATGGGAGCTCTCCTGTGAATTTACAACTAACTATGTCTTTCCAAACCATCACAATTAACACACATGTCTGTTTACTGACACTTGTAAGTACTTGGACTACTTCTTCACGATCTTGCTGTGGCCCAGGGGATGGCTTCTTCTTTTAAGTTTTACTTGTCTCAGTATTTCTTCCTTGGGGTCTTATTATGCTTGGCCCTCACTTCCTGATAATCTGGCCAATTTATGGACCGTTTGCCCCTCAGGTATCCCAATATTACAGTGATCTTAAATGATCGTCTTCCCAGATTATCTGGTCTTTACCCTGCTAATCCAGGATACTTGTTTTAATCCGCAGTCACTTCATTCCAGGGGCGTTTCTAGACTACTTGTCGTACTGGGGCACCCTCTGCTTGCCTAATAATATTACTAGTTAATAATAATAATGGGGCAGTGGTGGCTTAGCGGTTAGAGCGCTGGGATATCGATAACAGGGTTGTGGGTTCGATTCCCGGGCTCGGCAAGCTGCCACTGTTGGGCCCTTTACCCTCTCTGCTCCCCAGGCGCTGGAGTTGGCTGCCCACCGCTCTGGGTGTGTGTGTGTGTACTCACTGCCCCTAACATGTGTGTCTGTGTGAGTGTGTGTTCACTACCAGATGGGTTAAATGCGGAGGACACATTTCGCTGTACAGTGACAAATATGTGCACCTTTACCTTTAATGCATACGACTACATGTGAACTATAGCTAGAACTCATAGCCTTGGCTCATTGTCTATGTCCTGATGCTCTTTTTGCAAGCCTGTGTTATCAATTCCCCATTACTAGTATAGCATATTCTAACTTAACTGATGCCTTTGCAAGTTTAAGTCATGGCTTTGCTTCAGTGGTCTAACATGGATTTCTGGTAGTTTTTACAGTTATAAGTGGCTATAACAACAACATACATCTATAAGCTCTCATTAGTGTGCCTGTTGTGTCGCCAACTTTCTTTTAAATATGTACAAATGTCCATTACTTTGTGCAGAAGATAAACTGCCTCTGAATAAAAGCATTAGCTGTTCAAGCTTTTGGAAAGATGCTGGAGCAGTGAAGAGTAGTGAATTTGCTTGACACGTGCTATAGCTCTGCTTAGGATTTTAGTATAAAATTGACTTTTTATTGCTGGGACTTTACTGGGGCATAGCAACATTTTACAAGTAAAGTAGTAAAGAGTGTAATGATGCCCCTGCTTTGTTCACAAGACATTTGGAGAAATCTGTTTTGTTCTGGGTGAATCTTGATGTGGTGATTTTGGGACAAAAAACATGAAAAATCTGTGAAATCTGTCATGGTGTGTGGGGTCTCTAATATTTTCAACATTGATCAGGATTTAAAAAAGCTAAGCATTACTGTGGGCCTACCACTATCATCAGTTGGCTCATTACGGCCTGGTCACGGGTGTATGTAATGCTATTTGTAACGTTTGTAAATGATAAAATAAGAATGTGTGCAATTTCTAAATTTAGTTTCCATCAAATTCACTTTTATCAGTATAATGCTTTATGAAATGATGTCTTTGACTGCCATACTGTATCATTTGCCATGTACCATGGATGACACAACTTTAGATTCATTGACTTCCCCATAAATGACTGACAAGGAAATGTATTTATTTATGTATTTATTTTAGGCAAGAGATGTTTCATGATAATGTGATCGCGAGCTGAAAATGATTGGAACATTTGTTCTTACACGAGCTGCTAGCGTGTGTACCATGATAAGACAAAAAGGCCATGCAGATGCTGAGCTCCCTGAATCTCTCTGTACTGATAGCATCGCTGCCAAAAAAGCCAAAATGTTCAATTAGAGCTAGCGATGTCCTCGATTACCTCCCAGCTGTTTCATTGAACCAAACTAGCAATACCCTCCCCAACTGCATATACGGATCTCTGTCCTCCAGTCAGCACCACTCGGGTGAAAAAAAGGTTGGGGGCAAAAAAAAAAAAAGAAAAAGAAAAGAAGAAGAAATAATTGGATTCTAACCCTCCACCTCTCCCCCCTCCTCCCCCCATGCATCGAACACCCCAATTAACAACAGCGAGAGTCAGAAAAGGCCTGGAGTAAAAATCTGCTGTTTGGATTGAAAAAAATGACCGGCAACATATTGTCTCCTTCACATCCGCACAGCTAGTGGCTGGTGGACGAGAATGAGGAGGCGTCAAAACCTGGCAAAGTCGCTCATTCATAAAATCTCAATGTGTGACTATAGCTGTAATTACAACCCATGTCGGCCTCAATTAGTCCACGGCTTTTCTCTCCACGTTAACTCTTAATTAACGAATCGCTGGTTAATTACAGGTTTCTCGAGAGGGGCTTTGCCAGGCATTAGCCGGTTTACTCAGCAGGGGGCCAGACGACTTGTTTACGTTATTTACATACTGCCAGCAGACGTTCCTTTTTTCCCCCAACCGTCTATATTTTGATTCCACGTCGCAGTGCTCTCCGCCCCGGTCTTCCTTCTCTCTTAAGAGTGTCTTCATTGTCTTCTGCAGCTCTTAAGAAGAGTGGCCAGATACCATTTTACAGCACTTTGATGGAGAGAGGGGAAGAGAGGCTGCGAACAAGAGATCAAGAGTGAGATGACAAGAGAAACACATCAATACGAGGGGAGAGGGCCAGGGAGAATGAGGGGATCGGGGAGGAAAAAGGCTGGCGAAAGTGAGAGCGGTAACGCCAGACTGAAAGGTGGGAGAAAGGGAGTGAAAGTGAGGCAGGGCGCGAGAGGGAGGGTGTGGGGGGGTGGGGGTGGGTTGGAAGAGAGCGTGTGAAGGAGAATAAGAGCAAGCGAGATGGAGAGAGAAAAAGAAAGAGAGCGAGAGGAGGTGAGGGGGAGACATTTGTAAGTGTGTTTGTGTCTGAGGAGGGAGAAAGGAGAGCGAAAGGTGGAGAGAGGTAAGGAGAAAAATTCAGAGCGAGAGAAAGAGAGAGAGAGAGAGAGAGAGAGAAAGGGTGCTCGCTCCTGGTGTCCGTATGCCCAATTTCAGCCTGTGCGACAGGTCCTGGCAGCCTTGCCATGTGTTAATTACACATGTAAAGCCTATTATAACCCTGCAAGGACACCTGCTGACTGGGAAAATGAAGCCAGCACACTGGAGCGACTCTTGAGAGTGAACCAGGTTCACACAATAGCTAAAGATAATAGTTTTCCCCACTGCATTTGCACATACCCCAGTCACTCACTCAGGAAGGAGGTAAAGGGAGATATAGTTATCACTGAAATGATCTACATGGGGTACGGCTTGCATAACTACCTGAGGTACAGCGCAAGCAGCAGCAGCTTCGTTCAAAGCTTCAGGATGCCAAAGCTGGTAGAACGGGTTCTTATCAAAACGTGTGGGAAGGTGAGTGGCGATTAAAAAAAAAAAAAGTCAGACACAAGGAGAAAACCAGAGATCATGTTAATTAAAGCTGCGAGAGAACAGAAAATTTGATGGCGACCCCCAAAATGAATGTAGCACTTACCTCAGTTTAGTCATTGGAGGGCCTTTCCTTAGCTAGGCTAGCTAAAGTCTCCTTCTATAACCCACTGGTGCTACCATGCTGGGAGAGTGAAGGCTAGTATGCTTCCTTCAAGACACATGAAGTGTCATCACGTCTATTCAAGCCGCTGCTAACACAAACATCGTTGGACAGCTAAATGCACTAGCCGGAGAATGCTAACTGCCATTTCTGTTACACCAGCTAGCAGAAGCCTGCATGATAAGGAGGAGGGAAGGCCATCCTACCCGCCCAGAATAAGTGGGGCCAGTTATGGATGGTGGTGGCAAGCAAGCAGCACTTGCAAGAAACTAGCGAACGAGCGGCACTCTCACTCTCGCAGAGATAGGCCTCAATATATTTAGGTGCTATTTCTTCCCTGTCAGCCTGGTGTGCCTGGGCCCTTAGACAGTTGAGCCAGTTAGGAGTGCCCTGACAATTGAGATTTTGGAAGTGGAATTAGAACAATGTGTCTGTGTACCTGAAGCAAGACACACAGCAATGCTGAGCGGTGCGCTGCCAACGGAATGAGCAGCAAAGCCCAACGCCGGCCTAAAAGTGAGGAGTTCTGAACCTTTTCCGCTTCATATCCTCTTGGCTGGCGGGGGAGAGAAAGAAAAAGAACAAAAACTCCATTAGAGATGATTCGCCATATCACCCAAGGACACCAAATGGAGTCAACAAGATGGAGGAAGACGATCTGATCGACTTCCTCCCAGCAGGGAACTCTGGGGTAGCACTCGGTCTGCATCCTGCCCCGGGTCAAGCGTCCTCATGAATAGTCATGATGGAATTTTCACTGCTTGTGCCGTATCCTCGCCGGTTCCTTGTCCTGCAGAGGAGAGCGCGCTGCATGTGAATCATGAAAGAACAACAATAACTGCAACTGTGTCGAGAAAAAAAAAGGAGAAATAAAATAATGCATAACATCCCAAATTCAGGTCATTTATTACAGACATCAAACATCGCCTCACAGAAGAGATCTCTCTCCCTGGCTTAATGATGAACATTCAAGGACAAACAAAGCGTGCGCGAGGGTGTGATGTTTTAGTTCCCTTTCTTTGTTTCTAAGCAGTACAAGGCCATCTGATTTTCGCTGAGAACAATGGGTGCTTCCCTATCCTCAAGAGCTTAGCACGCTAATGTCGACTAATCCACACAGCTAAAGGCTCGGCAGTTTGGCCTCCTTTTCTGTTTAACCGCAGAAAATGGAGCATGTTTTATCACTTTTTCAGACTAAAGCTCCTAAAAGTGCCTTTCCGTTTGGGATTACCTGCTGATGCTTGTTGCAAATAGCGCCGCTTCTTCACTTCCAGGTCATTTATAGCTTCTTTTGTATATTTGGTATATATATATTATAAGCAGTAGATTCATTTGTTAACTTACCGAACCATTTTGATAGATTTCACAGTTTGCTGCAACTAAATGGCGTACACTGACCCTCCTGCTCAATCGTGCAGCTAATGGCCAGTCCACGAGCAGGGCCAGAGAGTGGCCAGTTCCTGTCGAGCTAGCTCGATTAGTACTGTCATCCCTACAGCCAAGCTGCTTCTAATGAGACATGCAGACAGAGAGATGTCGGGTCCGCGGGTGGCTCTTTCACTTGAAAATGAGACCGCTCGACATGTACAGGGTGACAGGCAAGGTGGGAAAGGTAACAGTGGAGGGGGGCGGATGTCAGGGGGAGGGGAGGGGGTGGTCACTGCCAGAAACGAGACTTGAGTGACAGATGAGGTAAAGTGGAGAGGGGACAATAAGTCGCTCACCGAGCCGCTCACTGGAAAGACATGGCTTAAGGGCCAGCTCGTGGCACATGGTCAGCCATGTTTTCTAGCCTCCGCAGCCCTAGGGATATAGGCTAGCCTTCCCTATACACTGTATTGTGGGAAATTGGCACACGGCAGTATTTTTTAATGGAAATCTGCATATGCAACTTATTGTGATTATGATGAATGTTGCTTCAGTGCTGCGCTTTACCGTAGCAACCCCGAAACTGTATGTGCAATAATAATATATCATTTATCTGCTTCTTCAAACGGGCCTGGAAACAGACACTGCTCCACTGAGTCAATGCGGTGGACTTCTTTTGCAGTTGCTTTGAGCGCAGACGTATAACGTCCGTCCTGTCGCATGTGATGTGATGTGACTGTTGCTCTTGAAAGATCACTATTCCCCCCTCTATCAGACTCGCACCTCACGGGGAACAGCACTGTTGTTTCATCTGGAGAGAGTGATCGCTTTTTTAGCGCCGCTCTGGCGACTTTCCCATCCTTCCAGGCACTCCCGTTCCATCTGCCGCAGGACTCGCGGGAATTCTCCTCTCCCTCTCTCTTTCCCTCTCTCTCTCTCTCTCTCTCTCTCTCTCTCTCTCCTTCTCTCCCTATCACAGCACTCTTTCATGTCCAACAGGATATGAGACAGGAATCTCAGATAGTAGCGGTATGGATGAGAGGTCTGCACGCTGACAGGGGAAACTGAGGAAAAAAAGAGAGGAGTGTTTTCTTCCATCACCTCCAGAACAAGCAAGCAAACGTGAAGCATATGCCGACAGGATGGACAGGTATTTTGGTGGGGCGGTGGGGGTTTGCACTGTCAGGCAATAGGTGGTCCACTTCTTGTAATGCAATGCACCTTTAGTGTAGAGACTGAGATAATGGCTCAGAACAAGACACCCCACTGAGATCATGTCTACACAGTTAACATTCAGCTGTGTTTAAAAGCTTTTCAGTTGTGTAAATTTATAGGGAATTGTGTAGCATAGCAATAAATAAGACGAATATATAACTATGCTTTGAAGTTGTACATGTGAGCTTGCTAGCATGAAAGGAGATGCTTTTGAACCTGCTAAGCTGCTAAGACTATTACAGTTTTTAGACAAGGTGGTAATACGCTTGAAGGTTGATTGAAGGTCCTCAATTGGAAAGTGTAAATCGGCAAATCGGCCAATGTAAAGAGAGCTGAGTTATTTTAATATCTGGTAGAGTAATGATGAACTTGAAAGTTGCATAGAAAGCTGTTTTCAAAGCAGTCAGGAAGGAAGTTATGTGTAATAGAAAAAAATAGTATATTGGAAAGTGATTAATTTCATATACATTAAGTTCTTGAAAGTTTTGAAATTGTGTATATAAAATGTGTTGTAATAAATTACAAAAAGTGCCATTTAAACAAAAAATCAAACAGTTAATGTTACTTTTAAAAGAACTGGCATAAATATTACATTGCAGTAGGACAGATATCGATAAATCAGTGCCTCTTTTAGCTTTAGCGGTACAAAGGAATACTGTTGATTTTGAATCATAATTCTAAATTTATAAATGAGATTAAATATATGGGCTTTGTCAGAATATATTTAAAATATTGGTGTCATAAGCGAGAAAGACAGAAAGAAAAACATGATTTGCTGCAAATTAAAATATTATTACCATGTCTTAAGAACAATAGGGGGGCCAGTATTGATTCCTGAGGAATCCCACATTCTGTTATTGAGAACAAAGCAGGAGCTATCGATGCTATAAAAAAGCTATCGATGTGACAAACACTATTCTAACTATTCTAACTCCATGTTTTGAATGCCATAATACTGTAACTGTTGGATTCTAGGAATAGCAAAAGTCTTTGTATAGATCAACATGGAATAGTATGGTTAATTCATTATTGTCCAGTGCTATAGATATTTTTTATCAAATAATCAGGACCATGGAGGTAGAATGTTTTTTTCTGAGAATCTCCACTTTTTTCTCAGAACCATCAGAATGGGTAAAAAATGTGATTTTGAGTGTGGCATGATTGTTGGTGCTAGACAGGCTGGTATAAGTATTCCTGAAGAAGTATTCTGGAATCTGATCTCCTGGTAGTTTCAGCACAACATTCTCTTTATTTATTCAGTTTATGGTGCAATAAAGTAAAAACATGCAGTGAGTGGCAGTTCTGAAGACGAAAACGCCTTGTGGATGAGAGAGGTCCACAGAAAACTGACTGACTGGTTCGAGCTGACAGTAAGGCTATGGTGAATCAGATTACCACTCTGTACAATTGCGGTGAGCGAAAAAGCACCCATCAATAGACCCAAGCTGCCTTATGTCAACAGTCCAGGATGGTGGAAGTGGTGTATTGAAGTTAGCATTGCTTTCTTGGCACACCATGGGCCTGTTTATATGCCACTGCCTACATGTGCATCCCTTCATGGCCACAGTTTCACTAGGCAAATGCACCATGTCTCAAAGCAAAAGTCATCTGAGACTGCTCTCATGAGCATGACAGCGAGTTCAGTGTTCTTCACTGGTCCTCCCAGTCCTCCCTCTAAATCCAATAGAGCAGCTTAGTCATGTCAGCATGGACCAGAATCTCAGAGGAATGTTTCCAACATTCGAAGAATTGTTCTGAGACCAAAAGGAGGACCTACCCAGTATTAATATAGTGTTCCTAATAATTGCTCGCTGAGTATAGATTCAAGCCTATAATTAGAAAAGATCGTTGGATGAGCTGATTTATAGATTGGAATGCATTTCCCTAAAATTTGATAACCAAATTGAGATAATATTATATATTTATAATATATTTTTATTAGTTAGATTAGATATTTAGATCATATTTAGATAATATTCCCTGATAACCAAATTTAGATTATCAGGGAATACGCCAGTAAGTAATGACTGGATGATTAGACGTAAAAATAAGGTTTTGGTAATGATGGAAGACATTTCTTTAATAACACAGGCTGAAGAGTTCTTATGCTGGCTTATAACATTATTTAGAACACTTCACATTACAGGTCTAAAATTAGCATTAGCATTAAGAGTTGGGAGAGGGGATTGGGGATATTGGCAGCTATGAACGTTTAAGTAATGTTTCAGAAAAAAACAAAAACCCTGAAGATTCCTACTGTTATGTTATTGAACAAGGACACCTGTCACATCCCTCCTGATAATTGAAACCAGGCTCTTTAGGGGAAATTATTTAGAAGAGGAATAGCAAACTCATTTTAAGTAAGGAAAACAAAAACACAAATGTGTCCGCTTCATTTATAGAGGCAGTTCTTAGCTTGCTTATGAGGAAAAATATAATTAACAATAATATAAATACATTTTGGCTAAAGTGTGCTGCTAGTGGAACGGCAGCTGACTGAAAAATGCAGAATTCTCTCTGACTGATAAAAGACAAGCAGGCCTGACTGTTGATTCTACATACAGGCTCTGTCAGAGCTATAATATAATAGCATGTCCTAATAAACTTATTAATTAACAGTGTCAGTGTTCCGTGTTTGTTTTTAGTCCCATAGGTTCACACAGTGGTCTAACTGTGCTAGCTAACATCCTCTTATACTGGCTAACAGTCAGTTCTCTTACTGCATCAGAACTTGCACTGGTTTCACTGTTTGGGAGAAGTCCCACCTCTGGATGAAAAAGAGATTGTGATTGGTTCTGTCTCTGAACGTGACTCAGTGCAGATTTTGTTGCAAAACGTGGATGAACTTAATTAAAAAGTTGTTGTAAGGCAGTGGTGGGTCAGCAGGGCTGTGGGTTCGATACCTATTGGGCCTTTGAGCAAGGCCTTTACCCGCCACTTGCGCCACAGCAATGGCTGCCCACCGCTCCGTGTTCACTGCATGGATGGGTTTAAGGCAAAGGCCAAATTCCATCCAGTGTCCAACACTAATGGTGAATATGGTTGTCTTGAGAACAAGGATTGTAAATGTATTTGCCGGGCCAGATCAGAACAGCCCACGTACCATATGTTTAACTTCTACCAAGAAATCCTTCCTGTCATAAGCTACATACTAAGAACACAAATATTTCTTTATACTCACACTGGATAAGGGGGAAAAAAATAAACACTAAACACTCCCCACTAAGCCCTTAAGCTTTGATTTTTTTTATTTCTTGTTTTTAAAAAGGGAGAGAAAGAAACAGTGTATCTTGAAAGCTTGGGAGTCGACTTGGCCAGTCGAACAGAAGAGCCCTAAAGCATGTAGCGCATTTGGACTTACACAGAGGGCCTGAATCAATACACATTAACAGGTTAAAAGAAATGGGAAAGGGGGCTACGTTTATGCACCACATCTCAATGATATCGACAGGAATCTGCTGTTGTTATATTTGTAAGAGGCGGTGAAAGACCTTGAGAGGCCTGCCTCATTGTATTGACGGGCTTGCTCTTTGCCAGGAAGGAAGCACTTTCTAGCCCTCACTTTAATCTAAATCATGTCTGATGGGACTTGGGGAGCATGCATCAGACCGTGCTTCTGAAAAGAGCAGCCCCAGTATTTTTTTTCCCCTTCTTCTTCTTCTTCTTCTTTTTTTTTTTTTGTCGTAACGATGCTGAGACGCCAGTAAGAGTCGGAGAGGTAGAGCACTGGACAGCAATGGAAAAGAATAAAAGGAAAAAAGAGGACTCACGAAGATATTGCTCAGACGAGCGCGGCACAAAGCAGGAGGAAGCAGGAGACGGACGAGAGCGACATGCTTGAAGAGAAGAGATGTTTATCTCGACGGGAAGATGGAGTAGAACCTTTTTTTTTGTTTGTTTCTTTTCTTTTCTTTTTTTACCTACAAATGAATCAGTGCTGTGCATTATGTAATGAGACATGTGCGGGTAAGTGCATGGCAGAATGGCTCTTTTCTAAAGATGGTAACGTGCTCCGTGAAGTATTCTTCCCAAACTCAAACACACAGCTCTGCTCCAACCCATTAAACAGATGGTGAGGGAACAGTGCATTATTTTCTTAGAATTTCCGCAGTCATAAACATGCTTACATTGGAGACAGACTTTCCAAACTTCAGCGTAATTCCCTTTGGGGACTAGCAGAAACAAACCGCAGAGTACTATTGAGAAGCTGTGTCTGAAACTCTGCGGCATCACACCACACTTTTCTTTTAAAGAGAATGTTTTTCTCTTTAAAGCCGCATTTAATGCTTAAAATGTCCCGCAGAAGCGTATTGCTATTGCTGTTAATTGGTTGTACTTACTTTGGGCTGTTAGTAACCTGTCACTTATATCCAGCACAAATTAATGACCTATTCTGATTGGGCTGAAACACTTCTCATCGCTCAAGTGGGAATGGGTGGGACAGACTGTGCAGAAGTCATCGAACATTATCCAGTACCTTTGCGAGCCGAATCAGCAACAGTTTCTTCCTCCTCAGCTACCAGCACGTCAGTAACCTCCTGGCCCTGTCGCAATCGATTTTCCGCACTTGTTAGATTCCATAATCATATTGTATTGCAAGAAGCGCAATGTGAATTGATTGTATTGGCTTCAGGCGAATAAATGGGAAGAAATGTAAGCAGGAAATGAGCATTCAGAGCTACTCATAAGGATAGAACAGTTCCTAGACTTCTGGTTGTAATAGGGCACACAGCCAAAAAGCGCTTAGAGGTCCAATAGGCCTTTTCTTAGCAGTCTGCAGGCCTTAAAAGCATTACTGTTTGACATTCTGTTCAACATAGATATGTTAGTATATCTATGCTGTTAAATAAGGCAAGCCCATGTACTGTTAGCTGCAAACTGAGGAAAAGGTGCTGGGGCATCGTGGGTATTGTAGTTTCTGTAATGAATGTGTGTAGTCCTGGTAAATGGGAAAAAGTCTAGGTTATATATCAACCATGATAAATACCCCATTAAAATGGGTCTAGTGACACCCCTGGCTAGGAAGATAGGTAGCTTAATTGGTCAATTTGGCCATTTCAGGCTTCTGCACCTTTATCTTTTATACCAGTTGTGTTTCCAACGTCTTGTCCTGCACTATTGTTTACCACGTCATTTATTGTTGATTTGTTACTTGTGCATTCACAGCTCCGAATGCAATGAAGAATATTGAGTGTTACTGTCTCCATACTGATCAGTACAAACTAGCTATGGGTATTTTTCTGAGTAAACAGCGAAACACTTTACTTGGATGGTCCATTTGAGATCCTTGTAGATGCCCACCTGACATTCAACTATCATTCAACTGATTGCCTATTAAATACAACTGAACTCTAAGTTGAATGTAAATGATTGTCTACTGAATGGAATCCTACTCTTAACCTTAACCTTTTAGGGTTATGGTTAGGATTTAGGGTTGATTCAAAGGTTAGGTGCTTAGAGTTCAGTTGAATTGAATTGAGCCTCTATGTGAGCATCTATAATGGACCATCCAAGACCACCCATAAAAATAATGAATCTTAGCTCAGTAAAACAACCAAAGACATTCTATCCTATGTATGGTTTTTAATCTATCAGTCTAAATTTATTGACTTAAAAAAAAAACAATGGTATCACATATATCTGCGTTTCATTGTGCATCTCACTATGTAATGAAATTATGTAATTACATAATTGCATTTAAATTCACTCTAAGCTTTAAAAAGAACCAAAAACAATATAGAGGTGGTTTTACCAGACCGGTTGCAAGCCGGGCTGAACTCTGGAAGGGTGGCGGGCTAAATGCTCCTCTCCCCTAGCGGGGCACTAAATAGACCATGTGATGTGGCCAGGACCCTGCACCCCCTGTGGGGCTGAGAGAGGCTCCCGCCTCTTTCTCCAGCTGCACTTTGATACCCCTCCTCGCTCCAGTGCCCATCAGATGGGAGCGGGCAGGCCAGCAGCATTCCTTCAAAGCAGCCGCGAGAATCGGGCGCACATAAATAGCCCATCATGCCACAAAAACGCCGGGCAGACACCCTGCCCTTTAGGGGTCAGATGAGTTCACGGTGTTAGCCAGCTCGCCTCCAACAAACACTCCCGTGCGTATGAACGTACACCCCCTTCGCCGCACACAACACAAGGGCCGACAACAGAGGGTCACTGGTCGAGTCTGCTGGCTGACCAACAACTGCTGCATGTCGGTTAGCATTAGGGCAGCGGTGGCTGAGGCTAGGCTAAGCTGCTTGCCCTGTTGGGGCCCAGGATTTTGTGACCTGCCCTGCAGATGGAAGAACAACCACCTGTGGACTAAAAATGCTGAAGAGAGAACAAGTGTTTCTGGCATTGAGACGCAATCTTTTTTGTTTAAATGGTAAACCAAAAAGGCCTAGTGATTCACTAGAGATGCTCAATAGGGCCAGATTAACAGCCAGGACTTTAATTAATAAATGAATATCTCATTTTCACTCACTATTTTCACATCTCCAGCTTGGCTTATACTTTTGATGCAGGTGATTATGTTTCTGGTCCTAGCATGACAGTCTTCAGTGCTGTAGAGTGCAGGAGATTAGCTTGCTGTTAATGCTGCTGATCTTATTCAACAAAACACATACATAAATACAGATCATCATAAATACACACCAGCATATTGTTGTTACATCACCCCACCCCTCCATAATATTCAAAAATCTGCCAAATAAGAAAATGCCATTTAATTATAACAGTTTATTTAAGTATGTAATCGAATTTGCCATGTATTGCCACAAATGTCAGTACCAAGATGCTAACAAGACGATGCAGCCGTTCTATCTTAATGTTCCAGACAAACAAAGCGAATATATGCCTTTTTTCCCCTTCCTTCACTGTGTCTGTTTAAACTGCAGTACACACACATACACACATACAGAGCAGCATGCTCCGTTCTTCTTTCAGACTCGGGAGAGCAACGTTACACAGAGCCATGCTGCGCTTGCATCAGTCAGAAAGCCATGGAGGTGCCGGGATTAAAGGTTTGAACCATACGAGGGAGACAGAGCAGCCTCGGCAGGATTACGGCACAGACTAGCAGATTAACCCTTCTCTGGATGTTCGATCACATACGCTTGCATGTTTCTCACACCCTGTGTTGGAGGGTGAGGACGTTTTGTGACCATAGTGGAATGTAACTAGTGGAATGCTAGGCCGCTTTAAGCTCTTTTACCTACAAGAACCTGAATGCAGAGCCACACTTCAATGCCTCAGTCTCATGAATACACACATGGGCACAGTTGTCTCAAAGTAGGTACGGCGCGATTTGTAAAAGTTGTGAGCTGTGAACAACGGATAAGATGGATAGGTGAATAAGAACACCGCGGTTTAAGCCGTTAACCACTGCAGCATCCAAAAATTCCACACCAGCGACGATATTCAGCGTTAATGGGTTTCATCCAAGTTCAGATTTTGTTGTGGATGAGCAGGAATGCCTGGACTTCAACCACTAGTATTCAAGTCCCATGTGTTATCCAGTTTATTCCACAATGGCAAAAATGTGAACAAAGTGATCCCCTGACAGAATGCGCTGCGAATCATTGCAGTAATCATCTAGTAACTAATCATCTATCATCTAGTAATCATCTACTTCAGCGTACCTGTTGGCTAATGTACTTTTAGGGAAAGTAACCTGGGCTGTCTAGATAGCTGGTTAGCTATATTAGTGACCCACAAACCCTTATTTCACCTTGTGTTCTTCATCTGCACTGACATTAGCAGGCGACAGGCCTGTAATCAATACACTTTTTGTCTACTTCAGCGAATGTTTCCTCACAACACAGCTAGCTCTCCGGTCTGTTTGCGCGCTGGAAAAAAAAGGTCTGGTGTTCGTACTCAGCCTTGGTTCTTTAAATGGGAAACCAAGAAAGTGGCTCAGGTCGAGCCACACAACACTATTCCAGCCAGTCAGCAACACTGGGTGTTCGGGAAGCCTGGGAAGACGAGCTATGTGTTGAGCTATGTGCATCGCAAGGAGAGATGGACGAGAAAACAGCCAGAAAGGAAAAGATCTTAGATCAGGCGAGGGTGAGGACACGTGTAAACACTAGTGAGGCAGTGAAGAGACCTCAGAACAATGAAAGGTATGAAAAGGGATGAGGATCTTGCTCTAGTCCCACTCGATAGCTGGGTAACACTGACTTGTGATAGATAATCACAACAGGTTTGCTTAGAAGCAGAAGCAATTGTAGCAAAGTTTGCTAATGCTAACCTAGCTAAAGCTAATTACTTTCCAAGGGTTCCATGGCCATGAAGATCTAAAGGGATGTTTGCGTAATTTGAAATGCTATGCTAGGTAACATTAGTTGGATGAGGCCGGTGGTTGGTGTGCTAACACTGCAGTATTGATGTTGAACTAGGCCGGTGGTTGGTGTGCTAACACTGCAGTATTGATGTTGAACTAGGCCGGTGGTTGGCGTGCTAACACTGCAGTATTGATGTTGAACTAGGCCGGTGGCCGGCGTGCTAACACTGCAGTATTGATGCTGAACTAGGCCGGTGGTTGGTGTGCTAACACTGCAGTATTGATGCTGAACTAGGCCGGTGGCCGGCGTGCTAACACTGCAGTAGCGATGTTGAACTAGGCCGGTGGCTGGCGTGCTAACACTGCAGTATTGATGTTGAACTAGGCCGGTGGCTGGCGTGCTAACACTGCAGTATTGATGTTGAACTAGGCCGGTGGTTGGCGTGCTAACACTGCAGTATTGATGTTGAACTAGGCCGGTGGTTGGCGTGCTAACACTGCAGTATTGATGTTGAACTAGGCCGGTGGCTGGCGTGCTAACACTGCAGTATTGATGTTGAACTAGGCCGGTGGCCGGCGTGCTAACACTGCAGTATTGATGCTGAACTAGGCCGGTGGTTGGCGTGCTAACACTGCAGTATTGATGTTGAACTAGGTCGGTGGTTGGTGTGCTAACACTGCAGTATTGATGTTGAACTAGGCCGGTGGTTGGCGTGCTAACACTGCAGTATTGATGTTGAACTAGGCCGGTGGCCGGCGTGCTAACACTGCAGTATTGATGTTGAACTAGGCCGGTGGCTGGTGTGCTAACACTGCAGTATTGATGTTGAACTAGGTCGGTGGTTGGCGTGCTAACACTGCAGTATTGATGTTGAACTAGGTCGGTGGTTGGCGTGCTAACACTGCAGTATTGATGTTGAACTAGGCCGGTGGTTGGCGTGCTAACACTGCAGTATTGATGTTGAACTAGGCCGGTGGTTGGCGTGCTAACACTGCAGTATTGATGTTGAACTAGGCCGGTGGCTGGTGTGCTAACACTGCAGTATTGATGTTGAACTAGGCCGGTGGTTGGCGTGCTAACACTGCAGTATTGATGTTGAACTAGGTCGGTGGTTGGCGTGCTAACACTGCAGTATTGATGTTGAACTAGGCCGGTGGCTGGCGTGCTAACACTGCAGTATTGATGTTGAACTAGGCCGGTGGTTGGCGTGCTAACACTGCAGTATTGATGTTGAACTAGGCCGGTGGTTGGCGTGCTAACACTGCAGTATTGATGTTGAACTAGGCCAGTGGCTGGCGTGCTAACACTGCAGTATTGATGTTGAACTAGGCCGGTGGCTGGCGTGCTAACACTGCAGTATTGATGTTGAACTAGGCCGGTGGTTGGCGTGCTAACACTGCAGTATTGATGTTGAACTAGGCCGGTGGTTGGTGTGCTAACACTGCAGTAGCGATGTTGAACTAGGCCGGTGGCTGGCGTGCTAACACTGCAGTATTGATGTTGAACTAGGCCGGTGGTTGGCGTGCTAACACTGCAGTATTGATGTTGAACTAGGCCGGTGGTTGGCGTGCTAACACTGCAGTATTGATGTTGAACTAGGCCGGTGGTTGGTGTGCTAACACTGCAGTATTGATGTTGAACTAGGCCGGTGGTTGGTGTGCTAACACTGCAGTATTGATGTTGAACTAGGCCGGTGGCTGGCGTGCTAACACTGCAGTATTGATGTTGAACTAGGCCGGTGGTTGGTGTGCTAACACTGCAGTATTGATGTTGAACTAGGCCGGTGGCTGGCGTGCTAACACTGCAGTATTGATGTTGAACTAGGCCGGTGGCTGGCGTGCTAACACTGCAGTATTGATGTTGAACTAGGCCGGTGGTTGGCGTGCTAACACTGCAGTATTGATGTTGAACTAGGCCGGTGGTTGGCGTGCTAACACTGCAGTATTGATGTTGAACTAGGCCGGTGGCCGGCGTGCTAACACTGCAGTATTGATGCTGAACTAGGCCGGTGGCCGGCGTGCTAACACTGCAGTATTGATGTTGAACTAGGCCGGTGGCCGGCGTGCTAACACTGCAGTATTGATGTTGAACTAGGCCGGTGGCTGGCGTGCTAACACTGCAGTATTGATGTTGAACTAGGCCGGTGGTTGGTGTGCTAACACTGCAGTATTGATGCTGAACTAGGCCGGTGGCCGGCGTGCTAACACTGCAGTATTGATGTTGAACTAGGCCGGTGGTTGGTGTGCTAACACTGCAGTATTGATGCTGAACTAGGCCGGTGGTTGGTGTGCTAACACTGCAGTATTGATGCTGAACTAGGCCGGTGGTTGGCGTGCTAACACTGCAGTAGCGATGTTGAACTAGGCCGGTGGTTGGCGTGCTAACACTGCAGTATTGATGTTGAACTAGGCCGGTGGTTGGCGTGCTAACACTGCAGTATTGATGTTGAACTAGGCCGGTGGCTGGCGTGCTAACACTGCAGTAGCGATGTTGAACTAGGCCGGTGGTTGGTGTGCCAACACTGCAGTAGCGATGTTGAACTAGGCCGGTGGTTGGTGTGCTAACACTGCAGTAGCGATGTTGAACTAGGCCGGTGGTTGGTGTGCTAACACTGCAGTAGCGATGTTGAACTAGGCCGGTGGCTGGCGTGCTAACACTGCAGTATTGATGCTGAACTAGGCCGGTGGTTGGCGTGCTAACACTGCAGTAGCGATGTTGAACTAGGCCGGTGGCTGGCGTGCTAACACTGCAGTATTGATGTTGAACTAGGCCGGTGGTTGGTGTGCTAACACTGCAGTATTGATGCTGAACTAGGCCGGTGGTTGGTGTGCTAACACTGCAGTATTGATGTTGAACTAGGTCGGTGGTTGGTGTGCTAACACTGCAGTATTGATGCTGAACTAGGCCGGTGGTTGGTGTGCTAACACTGCAGTATTGATGCTGAACTAGGCCGGTGGCCGGCGTGCTAACACTGCAGTATTGATGCTGAACTAGGCCGGTGGTTGGCGTGCTAACACTGCAGTAGCGATGTTGAACTAGGCCGGTGGTTGGTGTGCTAACACTGCAGTATTGATGCTGAACTAGGCCGGTGGCCGGCGTGCTAACACTGCAGTATTGATGCTGAACTAGGCCGGTGGTTGGCGTGCTAACACTGCAGTATTGATGTTGAACTAGGCCGGTGGTTGGTGTGCTAACACTGCAGTATTGATGTTGAACTAGGCCGGTGGTTGGTGTGCTAACACTGCAGTATTGATGCTGAACTAGGCCGGTGGTTGGCGTGCTAACACTGCAGTATTGATGTTGAACTAGGCCGGTGGCTGGCGTGCTAACACTGCAGTATTGATGTTGAACTAGGCCGGTGGTTGGCGTGCTAACACTGCAGTATTGATGTTGAACTAGGCCGGTGGTTGGCGTGCTAACACTGCAGTATTGATGTTGAACTAGGCCGGTGGCCGGCGTGCTAACACTGCAGTATTGATGTTGAACTAGGCCGGTGGTTGGCGTGCTAACACTGCAGTATTGATGCTGAACTAGGCCGGTGGTTGGCGTGCTAACACTGCAGTATTGATGCTGAACTAGGCCGGTGGTTGGCGTGCTAACACTGCAGTATTGATGTTGAACTAGGCCGGTGGCCGGCGTGCTAACACTGCAGTATTGATGTTGAACTAGGCCGGTGGTTGGCGTGCTAACACTGCAGTATTGATGTTGAACTAGGCCGGTGGTTGGTGTGCTAACACTGCAGTAGCGATGTTGAACTAGGCCGGTGGTTGGTGTGCTAACACTGCAGTATTGATGTTGAACTAGGCCGGTGGTTGGTGTGCTAACACTGCAGTATTGATGCTGAACTAGGCCGGTGGTTGGTGTGCTAACACTGCAGTATTGATGCTGAACTAGGCCGGTGGCCGGCGTGCTAACACTGCAGTATTGATGCTGAACTAGGCCGGTGGTTGGTGTGCTAACACTGCAGTATTGATGCTGAACTAGGCCGGTGGCTGGCGTGCTAACACTGCAGTATTGATGCTGAACTAGGCCGGTGGTTGGCGTGCTAACACTGCAGTAGCGATGTTGAACTAGGCCGGTGGCTGGCGTGCTAACACTGCAGTATTGATGTTGAACTAGGCCGGTGGCTGGCGTGCTAACACTGCAGTATTGATGTTGAACTAGGCCGGTGGTTGGTGTGCTAACACTGCAGTATTGATGCTGAACTAGGCCGGTGGCTGGCGTGCTAACACTGCAGTATTGATGTTGAACTAGGCCGGTGGCTGGCGTGCTAACACTGCAGTATTGATGTTGAACTAGGCCGGTGGTTGGTGTGCTAACACTGCAGTATTGATGTTGAACTAGGCCGGTGGTTGGCGTGCTAACACTGCAGTAGCGATGTTGAACTAGGCCGGTGGCTGGCGTGCTAACACTGCAGTATTGATGTTGAACTAGGCCGGTGGTTGGCGTGCTAACACTGCAGTATTGATGTTGAACTAGGCCGGTGGCTGGCGTGCTAACACTGCAGTATTGATGTTGAACTAGGCCGGTGGTTGGCGTGCTAACACTGCAGTATTGATGTTGAACTAGGCCGGTGGTTGGTGTGCTAACACTGCAGTATTGATGTTGAACTAGGCCGGTGGCTGGCGTGCTAACACTGCAGTAGCGATGTTTTGCATGTTGTGTTTATTGTCTTTTCGCAAGCCCAGAGTCCAGAGCACTGAAGGGGCAGAAGGGGGTTGTATTTGTTTTGGTGTTGAGTTCAAATATCAACAGCTGTTCTCCAGAATCGTGTCCAGCACCTTTAACATTTGATTTAATCTCCACGTCTTACTCTTTCTGTTTGCGTTGCCAGGGAATGTGAAAACAAAGTTTGGCTGCACCAGGTTTTAAGAGGTTAATGGGACGCTGTTCCCTCAGCACTTTGATTTGGAGTTTTTTAGGGCCATTTCCAAGAAGTGACTTGGAAAGCTCCTCAACCTTCTCACTCCACCTCATGTTCCTGGCACGGCGAACAAAGCAAGAAGTGAATGAGAAGAGAAGAAACCACTTGTAGTCGACAGTTGATACTCATTAACCAAACCTTTGTGAGGGGGGAAAATTGGCTGTTCCGAACAGAAAATATCCAACCTTGAGTCCTGACACAAGCGAGAGCTCATGTTTATTCATTAGTCTGTACTCTTACACGTTCCATGTTTGTTTAGAACAATGCGGCAGGATAATGCAGAGCAAGCGTCTGCTTTCCATAAACAAACAAAAGCAACAACGCTCGGAGGCGAGTTGTTTATTACATAGTGACATGAACAGAGTGGTTAATCAGATCCTTATTATGAGTGCAGAGCACCACTGTTTCGTCCCCGGCAGTGAGCAGAGCAAACTTCAAACTAAGTAAACGCAGAACCTACACTGTGGTTAAAGGTAAAGTGACGATGCTGAAGGTGTTGATGTAGTCGACAGGGGTTTAATCTCCTTAAAGGAGATGACAATTCAGATTAGATTAACATTTTCCTCTGTGATATCTTAGCCTGAATTATCCACTGTTAGGAAAAGGCCTATTTGAAATCCTGTTTCACATCTTTAGAAATCAAGAATTATTATTATTACTATTCAGATGCAATCATATATTTAATTACGGACTTATATAGGTTAGAGATTACATTTAGATTCAAATTTAAATACATTTATATATTCAAGTTTCTGTCTAGATGTAACTGTTTTGGTGTGAGAAGCTTTAATGTCTTTTCCTCAAGTAGAACAGAGTAGAAGTCTGTCTACACAACAGCAACTTTTCATTTCATTCAAATCATAGCAAAATGGTTTTCTTCCATGTACAAACACCAAAAACTTTGCTTGCTTGTTGAGCTGGAAAAAAAAAATAGTAAAGAAATAATGAAAAATATATATTGAATAAATCATTCAAAACCAGTCGATTAGCCGAGACCTGTTTAATATCTGACCTAAGGTTCTTCAAGTTGGAACGCTAGATACTAGGCTAATGTTGCTGTCACCAATCTCTTTGTAAACACATGCCCCCAACATTTGGCATTCCTTGCTCCTGGGCTCCCCTGACAGTTGGGAAGTGTAAATTGAGCTTTGAGCCTCCACTAAGGGACATGTTTTTCTGGACGAGCTGAGACTGAGAGCTGAGATCAAGTCAAGTAAAATCCAACCAGGTTTATTGTCAAATCACATGAACAGAGGTGTAAAGGTTAGTAAAATACAGACATACATAACTTACACTATACATATACTGTATATATATATGCATTATTGCACTGTTTAAAATGTACAGGTTTAAATGTAATACTAATGTGTAGTGTAGGAGAAGTCTTAGTGTGTACTGCACAGTGTGACTGAGCAGTTGGTCACAGTTTTAGTGAGTAAGTGCAGGGTGCGGAGTGTGTTTGTATGGAGTGGAGGTGTGATGAAACCGGTGAGTTTGACAGACAAAACATTCAGTCGTGGATTGATATGGTAGAGTAATATTATAGGATTTTACACCAGTATGATACGGGATATGCAGTGTTACACAGTCCTCATGAGGACATCTCCAGAGTTACAAACTGCAGTTAGCAGCGTGTTGAGCCAGGAGCAGCAATGTCAGTGGAGCATCACAATTATTTGCAGCTGTCATTTTAAGGTAAAAAATTAGGTAGTGTTCCTTAAGACACACATACACACAAATGATGTGGTTTAAAACATGTAAAAACAAAACTCAATTTTTGTCATATAGCTGAATTGCGGGGAACAGTATGTGAGGTTTCATACATTGCCGTCCAGTTTGACAGCAGAATAGTAGCCCACTATAAAGGCCTAACGACATCATTTACCTGTTTTTTTCCAGACAACAGTGGGACCATTTCACATTACACCTTCGTTGGAGATTTCATCAATTGTTTATTATCAATAACAGAAAAACATGAATACACAAGTATTCATTAGCAAGGACATCTACATTTCCTTTTTGGCATGAATAGACCAGGACCTGCACCTAGATATCCTAATGAAGGGCTGCCTTTTAGCTGTGCTCCGCCATATATTTTCTTTAACCTCTGCATTTTTATAGTCAGCGTGTTGCTTGTTGTAGAAGCTTTTGTGCTCTGCTACAAGCAAGATGAGCTCATTTGTTTGAGCTGCAACCATGACAGCAACTGCTCTGAGTGGTCAGCCTGGTTTTAATGCATCCATACAACTCAGTGTGCAGGACACCGCCAATACACATACTAATTGTCCTTTTTTATTGTCCAGGAATTTGTATTGTGTAGATTTCTATTGCTTTTTGAAGCAATTCATCAAATTAATTCATTAAGGAAAGCAAATAAATTAAACTTTGGAGAAATTGAGAAATTGGTGACAGTCTAGTGTTTGATGGGAAAATTAGCTAAGCATAAAACTGTAAACTAAAGTAGCCCACATCAGATATCAAATTCGTCTTGGTTGATTGACAGCATCTGAGAGAGACATTTATTGTGTACCCATTTTTTCCCCAATCCGGATCACCAATTACATACACGTACATATTCTCCCCTATCACATGCAATACCGTAAAGCCCACCACGCGTCTCCTCCGACACTCCGGAGGAGGAGACGCAGCCGGCCAGCACCTCTTTTTCTAATCTGTCGGCATTGCGACGTCACCAGACAACCAAGGCTCTCGAGTGCCGGCCAGCATTGCACTGGACTGATCTGGGGAGGAAGCCTTGCTCCCGGAGAATGAGCAAGTGATGTGTCGGCAGCATGACTGGGATTCGAACTAGCGATCCTCACTAGATGGTCATAGTAACAACACCTTATTCCGCTGGTCAAAAAGATGAAAATTCACTTTAAAAATGATTTGATTGCTGCATATTACATGCTACTATAAAATCAATTAATTCTGAATTCTCAGGAACGCCAGAAAAGGAAGACTCCAGGAAAGCGATTCCCAAAAAACAAGGTATTCTGAGATGGTTAGCGTGCTTCACAGTGCTGGAAAACAATGTCAAACCCAGACTCAATTGGAATCTGGCACTAGGCTGTTTTAGAATATGGAGAAGAGGCAAAAGCTGGGTATTGGTTTCAGTGGATCACAGTTCTCTCATTAAGGAGAGAAGAGTCTTCATTTAAAGCGACTCAGAAAGCTCTTTGAGCAGGACGGAGATATTTACATTTAAAAGATCCAAAGTGGCTGACTGCAGCTACCTCGCTCCTTAATTGCAGGCTTCAGTTGTCCATGAATGTATCCGCTTCATTGCAGGCTCTCATTAACCGACAGAGGCCAACGTACACACACACACACACACACACAGTATGTAGAAGCAAAGCATGCACGCACACACACACACACACACACACACAGGCACTTACTTTATATTTCTCTTTTCTCACTTCTCACTCTTTATCTTTCTCTCAGTGACTGTACACACACACACACACACATTTTTCTCCTAATTTCTCTTTTTTTCCATCTCTTACTTCTGCACTCTTGCTCTCTCTCTTACATACACACATACACGCTTATACACTATCTCTCTCTTTCTCTTTCTGTTACTTATACAAAGACACTCACACACACACATACACACACACACACAGACAAACCCTTATTTCTTGCTCATCAACCTCTCTCGCTCTCTCATTCCATACCTCCCTACATCTCCTTCCGCCCTAAACAGCGTGACGAGACCACAACAAGCCGGAGGAGGAGAGCAGATAGAGAGTATGAGAGAAAGATAGGAAGAGAGAGAGAAGAGAGAGAGAGGGAGAGAGAGAGAGAGAGAGAGAGAGAGAGAGACACACACAAACAATCTGCAGGGATTACATTCTAATCCTGTTTGCACTTTCATCCTGCTGGCGTATCTCAGGGGGCCACCCTCTCCAACTAAGGATTAAAAAAAGACGTTCCTTTATCAAGATATGGATGGACTTTTGCAAATTAGCTGCACAGAGGGATTGCTTTTCCCCCCACCTCGCTCCTTGCTGTAAGAATTAGTTAAAGAGCAAACAGATTCTTGGCAAGCTGCTAAAAGAGAGATGAAGGAACTCAAGTTGCGCTTTCTTCGAACACAAATGAGCATTTCCAAGTATTTACTCAAGAACAGTGCTGAGGAAAGCGCAGTAGCACAATTGTATTGACAGTTTCCTTTTGAATGCTGTTGTGTTAATTCAGTGTTAAATCAGACGTCTCAGTTATCACTCAACCGCTCTTTCCGATCATTTTCTGTCATTTCTGTCATCAAGTAATAAAATAATTACACAATAAATTACAGGATTAGCTAAATAATAAATTTATTGCATGGCATTATATTCATCCTTTTTTTTGCATTCTAATGGACCCATAGGCCCAGAATACTGTTTAATTGGTCCATGCTGTCCCTTTAAAAGCTGAAATGGCTTTAATGTTTTTGTATTTATTATTTGGCTTTATTTTCCTCCTCCCTCTCAATTAGTTAATCTGCTCAACCCTAACCACCTGAAATCTAATGCCGGCCTTACACCGAACCACTTTGCAAGCAGTTTCACTGTCGCAGACACATTTATTAACCAATAGGTGAGCTCTCTCCAGCACCAAACAGGAGGGACCTTGTTGTCCCCCTTCATTTACCCAGGCTCATGTCCATATTCTGCTGCATTTGTTACTTTTTTTTTTAGAAGAAACTACTGCACACAAAAGGACAGCTGGGGCCAAAAGCTGCTTCTGTTTCTGCTCCATTGTTCAACAGTTTCTGTTCTTGTAGATTTTCCAGCAGGAGCATGATGGGAAATAATCTCAAAAGTTGCAGTCTTGCAAAGTCTAGTGACCCTGCAAGGTTCTTAGAATTTGCTAAATCACTTGTGAGTAATGAGAATGAAGAACTTAAGATGAGGTGAGAAAGTGTCTTCTGCAGGATGGTTAGCATGAGACACCCTACACCATGGAGCACTCTGCATATCCAGGAATGTATGATCTTCTGTGTTCTGTCATTCAGCCACTCTTACATTTTGAAATGACACCATATAAAACATGATTTTAAACACTAGTACATTTATTTTTGTACAGAGGACTGTTTTTCAGTCTCAGCACAGATGATAGTCTCTAAGAATGAGAAACGGCTTTGTGTAAATGTACCATTTTATTGTTTCTTGGACACAGAATTGTAAATGCTTCAAATCTTTCTAAACTGCAAGTAGGAATTACAAATGAAAAAAATTTCTTTAATGAACAGTATTGTTTATATTGTGCTGTAAGCGACGCATTTCAAATCTTATTTAAAAACGAGTTAGGAAAAGTAAAAGTTAAAACATGCTGTTGCTTTATGATGTTGTATTTTTAATTTAATAAAAGACTTACATTTCTTAAACTGTACCAATTCACTGAAATGAGATATGAATGAGGACTGATTCATTTCAGAGGGCACAATGGCTCTTTATCATTGGCAATAAGTGCAACTTCTAAGGGGTAATGCAAGAAAAAGGTGAAGTTAAGGTGACACCCAGTCAAAGGAATGTGCTTACCACCCCCTTTGTGAAGACAGAGCAGGAGCCGCTGTGCATAACAGAGGACTTGGCCCAAAGAAATGTAAGCCTGTGTGTGTCAGTCCTCGCTGCCAAAGCCCTGCCGTCCCTGTGGGGATATCTGACCCCTGCTATATCACAGCATTCACAGCACTTCGGCGCTCTTCCGGCAAACATACATCCTCCACAGACACACAGGTGGCCGGTCTCACAGCCCAAGTGTGTCACTCAGCGGCTGGGGACAACAGAGAAACTGACACACAGATGCGCACATGTGTCTCTTTTCTTCCCTGTGTTTCTTTCCCTCCCTTACGTACACACACACACACACACACACTCACCCACACTCACACACACACTTTAAACACTTTATTAGACACAATCATAAAGACATATGTGACATAAGATATATATGTGGAAGACAAATAATCACACTACTACTAATAATAAAAAATAATAATATTATTTGGTTTAATTTACTATGCAGTCCCCATTTAAAATGTGGCATTTTTGAACATATTACGAGCCTATATCTGCTCATTTGCCGCTGATGCAACATTGTCGGGAAACCAATGTGCCCGGAGGCATCGCATACCCGGCTCTGGGCCTCGGCTGCCGACGGCAAGCAGCATGACCGGGATTTGAACCAGCGACCCTCTGATCATAGTGAAAACACCTTGTCCATTGAAAGTATGGACATTTCAACTTCATTTGAACAATTTGGAGGTAATATAACTAAACACATAGAGAAATCGTGTGTAAAATGTAATTAATAGAAATGCAATTTTACTTGTGAGGAAAAACTTTATTAGGGATTTAAAAACCTGGTTTTTAAATTGGTTCTGATTGGTTTGTAGAAGGGTGTGTGTCTGACGTTGGCTCCCCTTATATTCTTATTCGCCATGCTGCAGATTTCCCTTCTGTTTATAAATAAGGGTTACTCTACACGTACAGTAGCTCAGCACGACACAACACTGGTTCTTCTGTTGTTTAATGAGTGACGATAGCATGCTTAAAATCCCTGTAATTGGTGCGAAAGTCCAAACCATCTAAAGAAGTATTATCACACTGCAAACAAAATGAGTCACATTTCAGCTGATTCAGATTGAGACTGCCTCTTCTGGTCGGACCAAATTTCGATCCTATGATCTAGTCAGCGAGACCTTTCACACCTGCTATTTTGGTTCCGACCAAACAGAAAATTTGGAAGTCTGAAGGTCTGGATGAGGTAGCCGTGAAAGCACCTCAAGACTCGCTCTTCAGATCATTTGCAGCTGATGTGCTGCATCTGATTCTAATTTAGGGGGTGTTCTAACTTTTTCCTCAAAATAGCATTTTTAATAATTACTTTTTACAAGCTATTTTTAAAGACATTTTACAAATAATTTATTACCTCCATCTCTGAGTATTGTTAAAATGAAGATCAGATGTCCGTACACATGTGTAAACATATTCAAAAAGACATTTTTTCACATGTCTGTATAATGAACTTAAGAAATGATTCAAATAATCTTTTAAATTCATATTTTAGTGAAATTGCATGGGCTTGGGCTTTCTCGCAAGAGTAACAAAATCCATCCTCTTCTGTCCAAAACTACTTATAAAGACAGTTGGACTGTTTTCTGATCAGGTGTGCAAAATAATCCTAATACAATAGAACTAATATCATAGTAGTGATGGTAAGAATATTGAAAGTAATGATGGGTAATGGTGCTGATAATAATTATAGTAGCAAATAGTCCCCATAGAGTCCATGTAAGCTTTAACATAGTTGATATTTAACATAGTTGAGGCATATAGCAGTGGCAGGAGGGTGAGCAGCTGGTCTGACGCAGGTGCAGGGGAGCCCAGCGATCAGTCTTCCATCAGGTCAGGTGGGCATTCACTTAACTTGGAGACAATAAATGTAAAGGTTCTGTTTGGATTTACGGAGAACAGAGAATGCTGGGCAGCATCAGAGTTTGGCTGACGTCTCCAGCAGGTCTCGCTACAACAGCCTAATTAAAAGGAGAGATCCAAAAGGTAACACACTCACGGGAGCACCCTGAAACACTGGCATACATCAGCCCCCCCGTCCACAAACCTGAGTGATCGCGTGCAAGCGGCGGGAACAGCACCAGCATCTCCTTGGATCTGGAACCTTTATCTAAAGGGAAACATTAATTACCAAAAGGTAAACTAAACAGATGAGTTTTCAGCCTGGACTTCAAGATTGAGTCCCATTATCTGGAAGGTTATTCCAGAGTTGGGGGGCTTTATATGAAAAGACTCTTGCCCCTGCTAAAGACTTCTGTATTCTGGGAACTAGTAAGAGGCCAGCATTGAAATAATTTATTGCAGCTTTTATTTATTGAGGAAGTTATGTGACATCCAGCATTTCATATCTTTTAGACATATCATGTGTACTTTCCTTGTCTGAGTCTCAGTGCAGCACAGATAGAAAAAATTAACTGTAGCCACAAAACAGTACAGTGTGGCTATGGGAACCATTTGGCTCTACACTGGAACAGAGTTGAATAGGTGGTGCCTTACACTGTCCAGTACTGCATAATGTGTACTGTCTTACACTGTTATGTACTGTATAATGTGTACTGCCTTACACTGTCCTGTACTGCATAATGTGTACTGTCTTGCACTGTCCAGTATTGCATAATGTGTACTACCTTACACTGTCCAGTACTGCATAATGTGTACTGTCTTACACTGTTATGTACTGTATAATGTGTACTGCCTTACACTGTCCTGCACTGCATAATGTGTACTGCCCTACACTGTCCTGTACTGCATAATGTGTACTGCCCTACACTGTTCTGTACTGTATTATGTGTACTGCCTTACACTGTCCTGTACTGCATAATGTGTACTACCTTACACTGTCCTGTACTGTATTATGTGTACTGCCTTACACTGTCCTGTACTGTATTATGTGTACTGCCTTACACTGTCCTGTACTGCATAATGTGTACTACCTTGCACTGTCCTGTACTGTATTATGTGTACTGCCTTACACTGTCCTGTACTGTATTATGTGTACTGTCTTACACTGTTATGTACTGTATAATGTGTACTGCCTTACACTGTCCAGTACTACATAATGTGTACTGTCTTACACTGTTATGTACTGTATAATGTGTACTGCCTTACACTGTCCAGTACTGCATAATGAGTACTGCCTTACCTTGTCCTGTGCTGTATAATGTGTACTGCCTTACCTTGTCCTGCACTGCATAATGTGTACTGCCTTACCTTGTCCTGCACTGTATAATGTGTACTACCTTACACTGTCCTGTACTACATAATGTGTACTACCTTACACTGTCCAGTACTGCATAATGTGTACTGTCTTACACTGTTATGTACTGTATAATGTGTACTACCTTACACTGTCCAGTACTGCATAATGTGTACTACCTTACACTGTCCAGTACTGCATAATGTGTACTGCCCTACACTGTCCTGTACTGCATAATGTGTACTGCCCTACACTGTTCTGTACTGTATTATGTGTACTGCCTTACACTGTCCTGTACTGCATAATGTGTACTACCTTACACTGTCCTGTACTGTATTATGTGTACTGCCTTACACTGTCCTGTACTGTATTATGTGTACTGCCTTACACTGTCCTGTACTGCATAATGTGTACTACCTTACACTGTCCTGTACTGTATAATGTGTACTGCCTTACACTGTCCTGTACTGTATTATGTGTACTGCCTTACACTGTCCTGTACTGCATAATGTGTACTACCTTACACTGTCCTGTACTGTATAATGTGTACTACCTTACACTGTCCTGTACTGTATTATGCGTACTACCTTACACTGTCCTGTACTGTATTATGTGTACTGCCTTACACTGTCCTGTACTGCATAATGTGTACTGTCTTGCACTGTCCAGTATTGCATAATGTGTACTACCTTACACTGTCCAGTACTGCATAATGTGTACTGTCTTACACTGTTATGTACTGTATAATGTGTACTGCCTTACACTGTCCTGCACTGCATAATGTGTACTGCCCTACACTGTCCTGTACTGCATAATGTGTACTGCCCTACACTGTTCTGTACTGTATTATGTGTACTGCCTTACACTGTCCTGTACTGCATAATGTGTACTACCTTACACTGTCCTGTACTGTATTATGCGTACTACCTTACACTGTCCTGTACTGTATTATGTGTACTGCCTTACACTGTCCTGTACTGCATAATGTGTACTGCCTTGCACTGTCCAGTATTGCATAATGTGTACTGTCTTACACTGTTATGTACTGTATAATGTGTACTGCCTTACACTGTCCAGTACTGCATAATGTGTGCTGCCTTACACTGTCCTGTACTGTATTATGTGTACTGCCTTACACTGTCCTGTACTGCATAATGTGTACTACCTTACACTGTCCAGTACTGCATAATGTGTACTGTCTTACACTGTTATGTACTGTATAATGTGTACTGCCTTACACTGTCCAGTACTGCATAATGTGTGCTGCCTTACACTGTCCTGTACTGCATAATGTGTACTGCCCTACACTGTCCTGTACTGCATAATGTGTACTGCCCTACACTGTCCTGTACTGTATTATGTGTACTGCCTTACACTGTCCTGTACTGCATAATGTGCGCTGCCTTACACTGTCTTGTACTGCATAATGTGTACTGCCTTACCTTGTCCTGCACTGTATAATGTGTACTACCTTACACTGTCCTGTACTACATAATGTGTACTACCTTACACTGTCCAGTACTGTATAATGTGTACTACCTTACACTGTCCTGTACTACATAATGTGTACTACCTTACACTGTCCAGTACTGCATAATGTGTACTGCCCTACACTGTCCTGTACTGCATAATGTGTACTGCCCTACACTGTTCTGTACTGTATCATGTGTACTGCCTTACGCTGTCCTGTACTGCATAATGTGTACTATCTTACACTGTCCTGTACTGTATTATGTGTACTGCCTTACACTGTCCAGTACTGCATAATGTGTGCTGCCTTACACTGTCCTGTACTGTATTATGTGTACTGCCTTACACTGTCCTGTACTTCATAATGTGTACTACCTTACACTGTCCAGTACTGCATAATGTGTACTGTCTTACACTGTTATGTACTGTATAATGTGTACTGCCTTACACTGTCCAGTACTGCATAATGTGTGCTGCCTTACACTGTCCTGTACTGCATAATGTGTACTGCCCTACACTGTCCTGTACTGCATAATGTGTACTGCCCTACACTGTCCTGTACTGTATTATGTGTACTTCCTTACACTGTCCTGTACTGCATAATGTGCGCTGCCTTACACTGTCCTGTACTGCATAATGTGTACTGCCTTACCTTGTCCTGCACTGTATAATGTGTACTACCTTACACTGTCCTGTACTACATAATGTGTACTACCTTACACTGTCCAGTACTGTATAATGTGTACTACCTTACACTGTCCTGTACTACATAATGTGTACTACCTTACACTGTCCAGTACTGCATAATGTGTACTGCCCTACACTGTCCTGTACTGCATAATGTGTACTGCCCTACACTGTTCTGTACTGTATCATGTGTACTGCCTTACGCTGTCCTGTACTGCATAATGTGTACTATCTTACACTGTCCTGTACTGTATTATGTGTACTGCCTTACACTGTCCAGTACTGCATAATGTGTACTACCTTACACTGTCCTGTACTGCATAATGTGTACTACCTTACACTGTCCTGTACTGTATTATGCATACTACCTTACACTGTCCTGTACTGTATTATGTGTACTGCCTTACACTGTCCTGTACTGCATAATGTGTACTGCCTTGCACTGTCCAGTATTGCATAATGTGTACTACCTTACACTGTCCTGTACTGTATTATGTGTACTGCCTTACACTGTCCTGTACTGCATAATGTGTACTGCCTTGCACTGTCCAGTATTGCATAATGTGTACTACCTTACACTGTCCTGTACTGCATAATGTGTACTACCTTACACTGTCCTGTACTGTATTATGTGTACTGCCTTACACTGTCCTGTACTGCATAATGTGTACTGCCTTGCACTGTCCAGTATTGCATAATGTGTACTACCTTACACTGTCCTGTACTGCATAATGTGTACTGCCTTGCGCCATCCAGTACTGAATCATGTGTATTGTCTTGTAATGTCCAGTCCCATACTAGGCTAACTGTTTGTCACTGTCCTGCACTTTATTATATGACTACAATGTTCTGTATGCTGCAACAGCAAGAAAATGTTATTTTGACAATTAAAGTAAATTGAATTAAACATTTAATTGGACAGAATGAGTCTGTATATTATGTGTACAGACACGGAGAGACATGCCGTTGGTCTGAATAACAGGAACAGCCTCATATGTGCAGAAGCATTGCTGGTATTTCCATTCCTCAGTTATGTTACTTGCACAAATCACATTAACCAGCTGCATGTTATGCGGTGGACGCAGTTCTAAACTATATAATAAACTGCAAAAGTGAAACCGAGGTCATGAAATTCAGACTACATCTCCATAGAGACTGATAATGACTTACTCTCACACTGTACATCACTGCTCACCTCAGCTGACACTCCTGTCACACCTCCCACAGGCCACTGCATGGCTTAATGCGCCAACACCGATAGGCCAGAGGCTACAGACTTTCCTGACATTCAGCCAATCGTTGACACGCCTTCGCCTCTGTCAGCTCGGACCTTGCTGAGACTCTGTGGCGGATTGGCCGGGTCTTGAACTGATGATCGGACACTCGTTGTAACCTTTGAAAGACAAGGAGGGGGAAAAAAAGCAGAACTGAGAAAAAAAAACGAACTTTAATTGGAATGTTCTGCATGTCTTCCTAGGATTCGTTGCACGGCTCCAGAGGTGAAACGTGTCAAGTTTTGCCGGATCACCGGTGTGACTGTTTTATTTTTGCTCCGTTGAGGGTCACCTTTCTCATGAACTGTCTTTGCCTTGATATGATGTGTAAAAAGAGTTGCTTGAGTTGCACAAACTGTTTAAAAACAAGTGGAGTGGAAAAACACTGGAAAGGGGACATGTTGACATCACCATCTTTTTCCACTGCATATGCACACATACAATAATAAAAAAAAATGTAGAATTTTGTTATATTACATATTTTTGTGTATAGTGAAAATTCTCCTCAATTCTTTTATAAATATATATATATATATTTTCATTATAATCATGGCCCGTTTGTGACAATAAAGTGACAATGTCAGATCATCTCTGGACTCTCTGTATGTTATGTATGTAGTATTAAATCAATTTTCATATACTCAGTGTCACCTAGTGGTTTGAGGGTCATAAGGTACACTTAATTGCAATTCCAACTAAAACAGTTCTGACTACAATATTGTATTTCCTATAAATATATTATTTTTTGCACACTTGAGGTATTCTTTACATTAGCTAATTATGAAAATATCTGAAAAACTGAAGCACATGCCAAGGCAAATTATTCTGCTGGTTAACTAATTAACATAAAAACCCAAAAAAATTAAAATATCTATACATTTTTAAAACATTTTCTAAATATAACATTTCTAGTCAACAGTTATGTTAGCGTTACTGTATTAACCCCTTAACACGGCAAGGCTTACTACACACTAAGGGGTATTTCTCAGTAACTACAGGGGGGTTCTGTACAAACTGCTGGACTATTCTTTGGTAATAGAAGTTTGTAATAACACTTTTGGGCAATAGGCTGTTTAAGGAGTTAAAGCTAACTTTAGCTAATGCTAAATGAATAGTTCTATGTTTGTATTAATACTCTACCTACCATTAGTACACATAGTTGCCTCCTTACCAACAACATTTTTTTTTAAAAGTAGTAACCCCACAGTTGCAGTACCATTTAGCCCTTGTAACTAGCTGTTCCCAAAGTACCTTCTTGTTCAACATATAACTTGTGGAACACTCATATTTCACATATTTCATAGGGTTGACCGTGTTCAGATTCGAGGGTTGAGATGTTGTGGGAGACTACGAGCTAAAATGTGCATTCTCCTGAAAAAATGTTTCAAGCATAAGATGTTAAATGAAGTAATGCAAAGTAATGCAAAATGGCAAAGATGTTTAAATCCTTTTAATGATTTAAACATTACAAACATAAACAAAATATAAACAAAATAAACATAAAACCTAAACAAAATATTTTCAGTTACAATTCTGCTTACGTCCACATATGGTGTTGTTGTTGTTGAAGGAGATGTAAATCAAATCAAATTTTATTTGTCACATACATAGTAATACACAATATAACTTGCAGTGAAATGCTTTTTTGACAGTCTGCCCACATCAAAGCTATTCAATAAAGATCTAAATTTAAACTTAAACTAAACCTTAACTTAATGAAATAAAGTGCAAAAAAAATCAAAATAAATAAAATAAAAGTTACATTTAAGTTAAATTTAAATTAAAAATAAAATATAAAAATATGAAAATATAGAAATATAGAAATAAAAGAAGCAAGAAAATATACAGATGAAATAGTGAGAAAATATACAGATGAAATAGTGAGAAAATATACAGATGGAATAGGGGTAGTAATAACCTCTAATAATGTCAGCTGAGCAGTTTACACTTTTTTCACTGTACTAGCTTCAAATTCAAAAAACAAAAAAAAACAGAACATGTAACTATGTGTTCAAATTCAAAAAACAAAAAAAAAACAGAACATGTAACTATGTGTTTTTACAATTTTGTCTGTTTGTTAATTCAATTATTTCTTGTTTTTATTAATTTCATTAATTCAATTATTAATTTGAGGGAAAGTCATTTGTGCAAGCCCTTTCTGGGCTTTTCCACTTTCCTTGCCCATTTTGTTCTCTGCTTCACTTGCTTGTGTTTACTGTCCCTTCTTGCGCAAACAATGCTAAACAAATGAAAATAATAATAAAACAATCTTTTATCTTTACATACATAGAAATGTATGATAACTGGGACAAATAGCACCATAATCATGGAATCACCATTTTTTATGCTGCAGTGTATATTTCTGTTAGCTCACCCTACTTAGAACATTAGTATTAGGCTAGGGTAAGATTTACTTTTAGAACCTACATGGATACATAAAGCTGAAGTTCTTAGCACATCATGTTTTTTGCGTGACCTTGGCCAACTATTTCCTTCTCGTGTTTTTCTCAGTCTTTCTAGGGAACTAAAAAAAAAAAAAAAACAGGCCATAAAAAATTGATGTTCAATGTCATATTCATGTTCAAAGTCATATTCTGCAGCTTAAAGGAGACTGATTGAGGTTTCATCAAAGTAACAAGACTCGTTCATCCAGCAACATCTGTTAATTATTTGTTCGTGTTCTCAGGAGAGGAATATAAAGTTTGGTCATTAAGACGATATTTTCACTCAGCCCAATAACTGAGCGAGGAAACAGAATCTTGAACATCGTGTGGCTCCAATAACTCCCAGTGTCATCTGGAGGCATCCCAGTTGAGGGAGACTTACAGTTATATTACAAAGATTCACAGCTCTCTGTCTCAGCCCTGCATCCGTGTCCATAGCTCCTTCCTGCAGACGCACAGCTTCATATCCCTCGCTCTCTCTGGTCGAGGCCCACTCCGCTGTGAGAGACAGTGATGGAAGTCGAGGCATTAAAACTTTATTGGTCGACACCGCGAGCCACATGCCGTTTCAGTAGCACTGCCGCTCGTGGGGCTCCGTGGATTTATGGATTATGACACGCACATATTTAATTTGTAACCCAACACTTCCCGTTTCTCGTGGCTCGCCTCAGAACTGCGAGGCTCTCTCGGCCGGCCGGGGTCAGAGGTTAAGTAAAGGAAGGGAAGTGCTGGATCCAGGCGGAGGATGAGAGCAGAAGGTTTGGGGTGACAGGGTGTTTTTTGAAAGCTGGTGGAGGGGTGGGGTGTGTGTGTGTGTGGGGGGGGGGTACTTTAAGGAGCCCTTCTCCAGCCCATGTTAAGAGTTGAGTTGGGATGTGCAGGTTCAAAGGTTTAGCTGTGATTTCCAGCAGGGGGGAGGCCGTAAAAGAGGGAGAGGGGAAAAGAGTGCGTCCCGTTAGCATTTCATTTGGTCAGACCTCGTCTTTCTCTCTCTCGTTCTCTCTTCATCTCTGTTCCTCTCCAAGTCCACAGGGCATGACACCTTTACAACCACATATTCCAAAGCCCCCTGAGGGTTGCTCCCAAACATGGTAACACGCCCCACTGGCTCCTCGGTGGCGCGCCGTCTTGTATAAGCATATAAGTTTATTTAGTGTGAACGTCCCACCATGTTCTATGTTTTCGTCCCAGTAGGAGCATGCCATAAAGCCTTGTCCTCACTGGGAGAGAGGCATGAGAGACATGGGAGCTTATTTACGACCTGTCATAGAAGACCGCACAACCGTTTCAATGCATTTCCCCTGCTAATGCACAGCTCAGCATGTGAATACGGACAAAAAACCAAGATTCGGCTCCTTGCGTGTCTTTTTGTGCCTGACCAATATTGAGTGCATTTGCAATTACACTCACAATACCATTTGATTACCATCTGATTTCAGCAGTTAACTGTTATTAGTTATCAGCAGAATGTGTTAGTGGGCATGTAAGAAGTGTAGTATGACTTCTTGTATCAAATTAAAGCTGATAAAGCCACTGAGTAATCAGGTTATTGTACAGGCTTATGTACAATGCCATGCATATCCGGTCATTTACCGCATATCATTACTATTACCAGTTAAACCATTATATCAGCCATGACCATTAGCACCAATAACCACAACCAGCATTTCCTAGAATTTATATATCAATGTGTGGTGGTATTGGATTGGTACTGGTAAGCTTTTGAGCATCAGTGGCTTATTGTAAACCATTCATTTTGGAGTCATTAGCTTCCTGTATAATGTAACTCTGTGCTTGTGTAGCGTAACTCAAATGAACAGAACCATTTAAAAGCAAGACGGTGAGGCAGCAGGACGTCCCTACACAGTCACACCAAATTATTGCTTTACACCAGATACAGAACCTATAAAAAAGTATTATTAGATGTTTTCCCATTTTATATTTACAAATGCATGGTGTCATGGTGTATTTAATTTGGCGTTTTAAAAAATATAAATATATGTAAAATAAATGACTTTTTAAAGTGACTGACCAAACTCAACCGAGGCTCAGTCAGAGGGTGGATACAAAAAAAGTCACTGAACATGGTGTATTAAATCTGTTAAACTGAGAAATGAGGAATTAATATGGCGCATGTGTAACTCTGCCGAGAGCAGGCGACCAGTAAAAGGAGACCAGTAAAGAAGGCCACTAAGACACCCATGACTACTCTGAAGGAGTTAAATTCATGCTGCCACCACCATGCTTCACCATGGGGATGGTCCCACCACACCAAAGAACCTTTTTCCAGTTGACCTTGGAGTCTCCCACATGCCTTTGGGCGAACGGTAGTCTTTCATTTGAAGGATTTAACTCTCTTTGCTGCTCTCCCATAAAGCTTTGACTGGTGAAGAACCTGGGCAACTGTTGTCGTATGCAGCTGCTGAAGCATGTACTCCTTCAGAGTAGTCATATGTGTCTTGGTGGCCTACCCTCACTAGTTTCCGGGCAGCTTTACACACGTGCCTTATTCCTTCCATTTCTTAATTATGAAATCCAGAGGATGTTCTGTGACATGAAACTTTTAGGGGTTTTGTGGAGTGTTCATTTGTCTTAATGGTGTATTTGTAGACAGGAATACTGATTAACCAGAGACTGGACCTTCCAGACTGGTGTCTTACTACAGTCAGTTGACACACATTCACTGCACTCAGGTCTTTTCCAGTTTACTAACTGTAAGATTACTAGCACCAACCTCTGTTGAATTAGGTCAGTCAATTTAAATAGGTGAATTTTACATTACATATTTTTATTTTATTGACATTTATTTATTACATTTCTTTCGTAAATGTATAAAGCATTAAAAAGGAAAATATCCAAGGGGGTGAATGCTTTTTACAGGCATATGCCATGTCTTAATAGTTACACAGACTTGAAGCCAGAGAAATTCTCAAATATGTGAATATTTGCTGGTTAAGTGACTCCGTGCAGGGTTTAAATTGAGGGTGGCTGAACAAAAGAAGCCTTGTACTATTCTCCTTTAACAATATTATAAAGGTCTGACAATATTAATGCTCTAACAACATCTTGTCTGATTGTGTGTAACACTCCTTATGCACTTCAGGGCAGCCCACACAGTGTTTAGGGCTGGTTCTAGCACAATTCTCAAATGAAACAGAAATGGATTATGAAAACAGCGCTGAATGAATCATTGCCCAGATATGATTTTTTTTGTATTATCAGATGATATTGTGGATGTTGACGTACTCATGTATCTCATAATGTTAAATTTATAGGAATCTGCACAAACCAGTTAAAGTAAATGGTTACAAGGAGTGAAGGTTAGGCTTAGGAGCAGGTTTGCCAACGTTTTTCTTATGTCTTCATTCTTTTCTTACGTCTCGGTTCTCACTTAGTATAATTGCTATGAATTCTTTGAGGGATCAGATTGATCAAACAGATGTGACACTTCTCTATTTCCGTAAAGGGGTGAAATTGCATGTGATAACTGGATAATGGCGATGATGCCTTGTGTAAGTGTAGCATTAATGATGACATTTCTCACAACTCATCACCATGATGCTCAAAAAAGGAGTGTGTAATGGACTTCACACACAGATTCATCATGTTGGAGAAGAGTCTTACCTGCAAGTCCCTTATTTCAGAAAGAACCGTTTGATGGAAACCTCTTGCTTTGTGTACGGGCATCCAAAAAAATACCTTTTCTAGAGCTGTAATCAAATTCATCAACTAGGCAACTAATAAAAAAGCATCCAGTGTGACTAATTATAACAGTCCTGTTCTGTCCATCAACTCTTAAGCTCAAATGGCATCACAGTTGATTAGTGACTGGACAACCAGTGTGTAACAAAGGCTTTTGATAGAACAGGACCAAAGGTTACCTTAGTGCCATCAAGACCTGCAGGTGGAACTGCTTTGGCAAAACAAAGAAGAAATGAGAATCCACATTTACACCAGAGCAAATGAAATCAATTACAATCCAAGTGACAGGATTGTAATAATTGAGCAATCAATGAATCAGGCCTGTGACAGGTCTGTGACTGAAAGCCACATTGCCACCATCCTCACTGTTCCACACAGAGACTAATTAGACCGAAACGAATCAATTTGATATGCTCTGTTCAGGCGTTTGAGGGATCGTCCATGGTAAGCGCACCAGAACATATAAGAAGCTCTCTTCCTAACATGCTGCACTAACATTTACTCTTTCTGAGCTTAAACAAAGGAAGCCTTTTAGCCCTTCAAGGGACCCGTCTGTGGACGCACACACTTCAATTCCCCACTCTTACAAACTGCACACCACATTAATTTCATAGTAGTTCTCGAATTATTTATAGTAGCATAGTAGAATAATAAGTCGGAATTCGATGACAAGCTTGCAGCTGAACGGGTTAACATACGTGTACTTTGTAAGCGGACCTCCGGTCATTGTGATCCGGGCATCTCACATCACACATACACAGACCAGCTCTCTAAGTTGGTTGCAGTGGGTTACTAGGCCACTAGTAAACAGATGGAAGACATTAAATAGTGAGGGACAGAGGCTAAATCACTGGCCAAAGGCCCCGCACTAACCAAGAGCAGATTGATCAAACCGGGTTGGTGCCTAGACTCCTAAAAAACAGCAGAAGCTCATTCAGGACAGACAGGAGCAGTAGTCACTGGGTAAATAAACAAAAACTTCAATGATTTCATGGATGCCACAACCAGGATGTTGTGTGTTTTTTTTATGTTAATTTCACTCAGTTTGTGGAAGAAGGTACTATTGAGAAATTAGCATGGCTAAATTTGCCGTCAACATAGTTATTCTACATAAAGTCACTCATCTACATAGTTTGTAACATTTATTACTTTTTTAATGCATGTCATTAGCATAGGAATGTGTGGCACCCCCTTGCTAGCTGCTAATTTCACTAGATTTGAAATGCAAAAATACTGGTGAAAAATCATCATGGCTAATTTTGTAAATCTTCAGCGGTATACACTACAGTATAGCCCTTAAACATGGTGTACTTCTACTAGTTATTTGTCCACATAGTCAATTCTTACATAAAATGCCACATACATTTGCTAGCTTTTTGTACAATGATAGACTAGCAAAAACAATAGATTAGCAAAGGACTGCTAATCTAAATGTATGTGGCACAAGCTTGCCTTACTAAATCCACAAGCTAGGATTTTCACTAGCTACTTAGTAACTATGTAAAAGAGCTATTGAAAAACTAGCATGGCTAATTTGCTCATTTTTCTGTTGCATTTCTTCAACATAATTATTCTACATAGACGACAAAGTTTAAAGTCAAAAGTTGAAACACCCTTTCGCCTTAGAATGCAGCGAGCTATTCATTTAATTGAATAAACTATGTAGAATATGTATTGCAGAAGAATAAGCACTTATGAGTAATTATATAATAATCATATTTCCTTTTGCAAATTCTTCTCTACATAATTGCTCTACATAGTCACTCTTCTACGTGACCATAACCAGCTATTAATTTCATTTAATTAGAAATGCTAACTATATTAACAGTCAGTCCTATAAAGAAGATGGCCTGCATTTACTAGCTGCATTTACTATTTCATTTGGTCTGATTTGCTAGGCGATATGCTGCCCGAATCTGAACTGTGAGCAACAGGTAAAAGAACAAAGGCAGCAAAGACATCAGGATGGTCTGTGCCTGGCACTGCCGAGCGCTGTGTTGTTTTGGTTTTGAAGCGAGCGAGAGAGAGAGCAAGAGAGAGAGAGAGGGAGCCTGGTCTAAATCTGAGCCTATGGCGAGAGGCAGAGGAAGGCAGGGGTTTTTGGAAGGCCCCAGCTGTGCTGAGCAGACTGTGAGGGCCTCCCCACTAAGCCTGACACAAGAGGAGGGCCCGCAATCCACCAGCCCGCCATTGTAGAGCGACGGCAGGTACTTCCCCCATCCCAGCATGCAACAGACTCAGCTCACTGGGCCAGCGGAGGAGAGGGGAGGGGTTGAAGGGGGGTTGGGGGGTGAGGGAGGATCCCCCTCCCCTGACCGTATTTATTCGTTCCTTTGATTTGCAGGTGGGTTTATTCTTTCATTCGACTGTTGTGCATTCTCTTTGTAGTCGTACTGTACAAAAGCACAGGAGACCGAATGGTTCGAGTAGCGTGTGTTTGGAACATGAATTGTAAAGGAGAAAGACGCTGGAGAATAGTCAAGAATGCTGGATGAAGTCAAAATTTTGGCCATTATGGAGAACGGGGCCAGGGAGGAGGCGCATCATCTGATGTGTGTGTTTAGAAGGGGTGGGTGGGGCATCCTCTTATGTGCATATAAGAGCATCGTTTATTAAACATCCTCATGACTTCCTTAATAATAGAATATTTAGTTACTGATATAATCAATAGTGACAGCCATAGTGTACGTGTAAGAGAGAAAGAGTGTGTGTGTGGATGTAAGCACAAGCATAAAGGGCCTGGTCAAGCGTATAATCAGTAATCATTACATTTAGGTGTTCAACATGGCACTGCCCATTTATTCTCTCTCTCTCTCTCCCTCTCTCTCTCTGCCTCACTCGCTCACTCTTGCTCTCTGCCCTGTAGATTGCTACTTAACCCCCTGCAGAGGTTCACAGTAGCCCATTGAGGGGTGGATAAGCTAATCTTGATTGATTTTTTCCCAGGCGCTGCACATCCCCTTGAGTGGCTAATGTCCTCTAACCTGCAGCCTGGGACCGTGTTAACACACTCAGCTGGACCCGAGAGCGGCCAGTAAAAGCTACTGCCCGCTCCCTCTGTGGGGAGGATATGATATAGTGATTGTTCCATAGTGAAAGGTTACGTGGCTCCATGGGACTGAATAAACAACTCTAAATTCCTTTATATTTCGTTGTGTATTAGTTTTGCTGGATTGTTTGTGTTTCCCTGAGCCTTTAAATATGGCACAGTGTATAGATTTTATGGAATCTGATTTGTAGTCATGTTATTGTTATATTTGGTGACTTTGGAAGCAAGAAGCAACCCTATGTTTAGCAAAGGCTGTTCGAAATCCTGAGGACAAGTGAATGAGGCATCTTTGGGAGAGAGCATTAGGAAAGCATTCAGCTCTGTGACCAGTGGAAATGATCTAGTGATTATAGTCAACACTAATCACAAACACTTTTCATATTTTGTTATGTCTAAAAGTACATTTGCATAACTCACACTGTAGCAGTCTTGTCAAAACAGCAAAACTCATTACCAGTTTTCATATTTCCACACAGTTTGAAAACATCAACTGTCATTAAATTGTGTGAACATACCATAATGAACTGACCAATAGAAATAAGAACACCTTGTCTCTTTTAAAAGAAAAAAAAAACAGATAAGCACATCAGTTGGCTGGTGAATGCATTAGCTATGCATAACTCCACCCCAGCGTACAGTCATAGATTAGTAAACATAGCTAAGTCCGGGCAGATTGATAAACTTTCTGTATATGTGGGGGATACATCAGATACCTGATATCTCAAGGGTGGGAAGAGTGAAGTCATACCCATTTAGTAAACCAAAGACACAAGAGAAGGAGGTGCAGGATCTGAATGAAACATTGTTGAAGACTGCATTACCAACTAAACTGGTGAATAATTTGCAGCGGTTTTCCAAAAGCCTTGTAGTGTTAACATCATCTTGTGGTAGACAGAGTGTTTCATGCTTGCTTGACCATTTAAGAATCATTTTTGGGCTAAGATGAATTTGAGAACCCAACCCAGGTAAGTTAGCTAACTGTTAAGGTCTTCTTTGCTAACTTGACATGATTACATAACGGGTAACAGACAACTAAAAGTGTTTGAGAGTCTTAAACTGGGTATTTTGATCTTCTGTCTTTGGTAAAGTGACTTTTATTATTATTAAAGTAAACATGCACAGTGATTTTGGGTAGCCGTTGACAATAGGTGGGCGTAAGCCCACTGGGCCCACTCGCAGTGCAGCCACTGATCTTGATGACAGTCAAACGGGGTGACTGAAGTACTGAGGCACCTTTGGGAGACAGCATTAGGACAGCATTTAGCGCTGTGGTCAGTGGTCAGAGCGATTGTGACACTCTTCCTCATGCTCTTTCTCTGTCCATCTCTCTCGCTCTCTCTCTCTTTGCCAGTTGGCAGCCCTAGGCCAGAGATCTGTCAGTGTCGATTGAGCTGAGAGCTCAGGGTCTGGGCTAGGAGGAGTCTTGCTGGTCGAGGGCCCACCGCTTCTTCCGACTAAGCCAGGGGAAAAAAAAGAGGCCACATTCCACTGAGTCAAACTGCCAGTGTGCCCCCTTGCACCCCGCCCCACCTCAACCCACTCCCCCTCCAACCACCCCTCCAAGTTTTTTTGCAAAGAGAGAGCCATGAATGAGATTAACAAAAGCGTTCTGTAAGAGCCCTTCTTGGCCGCCTTCCATGTCAACAGCTCTCGGGGTCAAAGGTCGCACTAACTACATTCATTCCCAGCAGACCCTGCCGGTCCACAATACAGAGGCTGCCCGAGCCCGGTTAACAGCGGCAGCGGCGGCAGAAAGAACGGATGGGGCGGGGGTAGTGGGTGGTGGGAGAGGGTTGGGGGAGGGCTTTTTGGGGGGAGCAGGGAAGAGTGAGAGAGAGGCAGAGAGAGAAAGAGAGAGAGAGAGAGAAAGAGAGGGGGGAAAAAAGAGGAAAGTGCAGTTTTTCCTTCCTTAATCCCCTGAGATATTCCAGATCTCTCCACATGTTTCTGCTCAATTAAAGCAATATCACACCTTGCAAATGGAATGGAAAGAGAAAAGGAAAAAGTGGGGAATAAAGGAGGAAGAAGAGAAAGAGTGAGAGTGAGAAAGCGTGCGCGCGAGAGAGAGAGGGCTTATTGTTGTGTGAACATTTACGGGCTCCCTAACACATGGTGCTGAGCACCTGATTTCACTCAGTGAGGAAAGGCTCTGAGCCTTCA